>NC_024322.1:3150118-3155031 GCF_000523025.1 Cynoglossus semilaevis | reverse complement strand
GAACACCTCACACTGTTCTGCTCCTACGAACACCAAGAACGGTGATTTTTAAAGGGCAGTCAGGAGAATGTGATGTCAGATGTCATCAGTCAGGAATTCTCTCATTAGCTGGGTCTCCACAGGAAGACAACGCCCCGTGATGATTCGCAAAGTTCATGCATGTTAATCAACAGACACACAAACAGACACGCCGTTGTCTCCAAGTGTGGTCGAAAGCCCAAAACAATCTGTCGTTTTTTCTTTTTTGCAGTTTTGCATTTTCATTCATTCATCTTCTACCAGGGAGTGAAGTGGAGAGAATCTCAGCTAGGTTTTGTTTTTTTGCTTTTTAACCCATCATACTGTTCACTACGGAGGCCTATCTCGAGACTCAACTGTACAGCAGGAAAGTACTTGGCAGAAGTCGCAGAGACTACTTTAGACTTTCTAATATTTTTTGGCTGTGTTTGGACAGAAGTTAAGGATTTGGTGTTTCTCCTTTCATCTCCTCGTTCCCACTCTTACACGGTCGTTGCTGATCATCTCTCACAGCCGTATTTGATCCCTGTCACCGTAAGACCCTGCTTTCCCCAGACTTTAATACAATAACCTCTGAAAATATTCTCCCTTCCAAGAGCTTAATTTAATTCAAGCAACGTCAGAAGTTCGGACATTGGGATTGAAAAATGGCTCTGCCAAGCCTTTGGTGCTCCGACGCATGTTTTTCCTGTGCTGCGCTTCACCTCTAACTCCTCATTCCATTCATGCCAGAGAGAGTTCTGTGCACTCTGTAGAAACCGTAACAATCTTCGTCGACTGCAACAATGTCAAACATCGTGGCAGTGATGGAGGGGAAATCAGAAAGGCGTAGTTCTGCAGGGATGGGGGCAGGTGATGGCAGACTGGTCACAGGTTAGCAGGCAGTACGCTGGTCTATAAAAATGTATGACCCTGCTGTGAACTAATGTAGGAGCCACTGTGGTGGGGGCTGCTTTCAAATGGAACTGTGCAGTGTGGAACCGGGAGAACATGCTGCTACTAAAGAGCAACGTATTTCTGGAGAAGTTAGGAAACCTGAGTCATACACTACGTGTAAGATTGAATTTATTTTCTATTTGAAAAATCTTGCAATAAAACATACTTTATTCATTCATTTTAGCTTAAATTTAGAGACGTCCCCTCCCCTCCTGCAAACCCACAGACAATGCTACAAAATGTAAAATACAACATTTAAACATAAACATCTCTCCTGTGGTGGAAGCTAACAGTGAAGGCCTACGCTGCTATATTCTAATGTTGGTCATCATGGTGGTACTCAGAGAGATCAATGTTTTCTCAGGTGGTACAGAGTAGAAAAAGTTGGAGAACCATTGGTCTAAGGAGTCCAGCATGTTAAAAGAGATGTGCAGAATATCATTTTAAGTTAAAAAAACAAATGTTGAAGCCATCTTCTCCATCTTCTCATCAGATTCACCACAATCCCACAATTAAAATTTGGGCTATAAAGATAGAAGGTGTGAGATATCAGTCACTGTTTTCAGTTCAAATGAATCTTGTAAATGCAGTCCTTGTTAAAAGGAGCAGGAAGAAAGCTGGAAGTGTGTTAATGCCTGAGGGCAACAGGCCTGGGGTGAAAAAACAACAGAATCAAAGCTGCTTTGAAGGAGCTGAAGGAGGAGAAGGAGCAGGAGAACAACCACTATGGATTTTTAGGACTTTTCTTTTTCTTTTGGGAGAGGCAGCAGTTTCACCACGGAGACCAGCACACACTGCAATTTCTAGGATTTCCAAGTCATGGAAACCCTGCAGGTTCAAAACACCTCCCGTGGTTGCTGGTTTAAAAACAGCACAATATTCCTTCTTTTATTTGCCTCTTTGGAGCTGGAGAGTTATTTCAGGAATTATCTAACAAATGAAAGTCTATGTTTATGAATTCATTTTTGCATAAAGAGTTATTTCAATTAACATTTCAAATAAATAGAATAGATGGGTTTTGGTGAGTTGTCCAACTGCAGGTTTCATCTAAGATCAGACAGATTTCCATATGGTTTCCATTGGTGTCCACTAACTACTGCACCGCTCCAACGGACTCACAGTGGTGACATTCTAGCTACAGTCCCACAGGAGTTAAGCTGAATAAATGAAGCAGCAGCGGCGGCTGCAGCAGCAGCAGCGGCAGTAATGGCCTGATTTTTCCTGTTATCTGGAGGAAAACAGTGCTTGACATTTTCTGATGAATATATATGTCTCTTTTTTCCATAACATACATCACAGCTGTGTGGGCGGCTTGACATTTATTTTTGTACCACTGTGTTTGACATTTATGTTTGAGAATCTGCAGGTTAATTCATGAACAAATTAACTCCTTATTAGGAACTGTCTTCCTACTGATTAATGAAGGAGTATTACTGGGCTCTCATTCCTCCCTGTCGTTATCTTCTCCAGGTATCGTGTCGCTGATTTCCCTGGTCATCCTCTCTTACGACCGCTACAGTACTCTCACTGTATACAACAAGCGTGGACCGAGCTATCGCAAACCGCTGCTGGCTGTCAGCGGTTCTTGGCTGTACTCCTTGCTCTGGACAGTGCCCCCCCTGGTGGGCTGGAGCAGCTATGGCATTGAAGGGGCAGGAACGAGCTGCTCCGTGTCCTGGACTGTCAGAACGGCGGAGTCGCATGCCTACATCATCTGTCTCTTCATTTTCTGCCTGGGTTTACCGATTCTGGTGATGATCTACTGCTACGGAAGGCTGCTGTGGGCGGTCAAACAGGTAAAGAGAGAGAATTATTGTGAAAATGGTTTGAATTATGCCTGGTGTTCAGGAAGGAAAATATTCCATTAGATCAGTGTTTGCCAAACCTTTTTTTTCTGGGGACCCATATTTTAACCCAAGACATTATTCGTAGACTTCTGAGAAACATGATGCGACCCAAAAAATGGCATCAGTGACATTTACTCCAGAGCTGTTATTAAGTTTGATTTTAAAACATTCTTGTGTAAATACGTCAGCAGTTAATAACAGGTTTGGATGACACTGAGTGACGTCCAGTCAGTCAGAACACCAGGATAAAGTACGAGTACAAAGACAGTACTTGTATTTTTATTTTACTTAGATCAGACATGGGCAAACTAAGGCCCGGGGGCCGGAGGCGGTCCGTTCAGCTTTTTAACCTGGCCCGCCAAACTTTTCCAAATTATATCATTTATTTATATTATCATTATACAATTTCAGGACAATTGTTGCCCACGAGTCAAAGGTTTGCCCACGCCTGTCTTAGATCATTACTTATTAACCTAATTATTGATTGTGAATGCAATCAATCGGATGAAAAGGTAAAAGACATCCACCTGATGTCACAGGTGAGCTGTTGGAGATGTTGAACTTCTCCTGAACTCGTGTGAAGGCCAAAAACGATTGCGTGTAATCAACTGGAACTAACAGCTAGCCTGTCAGATTAGCACCTGACGTCCCAGCTCTGGTATAGAACTGCCTCCATTATAATATCTCACATTCAGTTCACCGCTCCCAACCAGATGGCAAATTAGCTTGTTTCCCATGCTGCCCACAATTGCATTGACTTTATAATCTTCATCATTACCAAGGCTGAGCAGCTGCAGCAGTGTTGCTCCTGTGAGGCTTTTACTGAGGTACGACTTTACTCTAAAACCTGTGAAATCCAAACAGAGGCTAAGCAGGGCAGTGAGAGTCAGTCAAACACGCTGCTGGTTCTTATCCCTTTAAGCCACTGTTTTCCAAACATTTTGTAGGTGTCGGGTCAAAGACTTACGTAAAAGAAAACGGTGGTCACCTGAGGGTCAAGAACAACGGAGGAGCCTGGATCAGAGAGCTCTCAGTTTGAACAACGTCAGCTTATTAATAAGAAGCTTTAAGTCACATTAGCTAAGTAGGCTTAATTGAATTTTCATTATCTTTAGTTCGTGCTCATAACCATTACACTCCAGTTTTATTTTAACTTAATAAAAATCCCATTCTGGATCAGGAAAAAGTTACTCGGGAAATGTATTTATTTTTTCTTCAAACAAGAGGTCAAGTGATATAAGGCTGAGAGGAAATGAACTGGACATTGACGACATCAGTGACTGTGGAACTAGTTAACATAGAATGTGATGTTATTATGTGTTGGTGGACAAACAAAGAAGAAAGGATTTTTTTTTTTAGTTTTTTGTGACGATTATAAAGTCCTAAATATGTGAAAAGCTTTGGCAGAAAGCAGACTGTGTCACTTTGGATTCTTCACTCCATTACTGAGACAGATTTGTGCGTTCCTGCGGCGATATCTCCGCACAATTTGGTCGAGACAATTTAGTCTCATACTCCAACGGTTCTCACCTTCATTACTTTTTTTGTCCAGGTTCGTCCTAATCCACAGCGACGATGTTTGACTCCGCTGATGAAAAACAGATCCCTGCGCAGTTTCACAAAAGTGTTCTGCATTTTTTCACTGCAGTCATAGTTTCTACTCTCTCTCTCTCTCTCTCTCTCTCTTTATATATATAAAATAATTTTAGGCATGTTGTTGTGAATACATTTGCACGAAAAAGAATCTTCTTCGGCACGACGCCCGACAGCGAGTCTATGCAAATTAACTGGGGCAGATAAATATAGTTTTCAGAAAGACATAAGCAACTGCAGGCGGGGGCAGCAGACTACGGGCTCCGGGCAACAAGGGGTCCCACAGATGTTGATGCAACACCCAAGAAAAACTGTTGCAGTATTGGTGAGTAGGAAATGCTGCGAGCAGAGGCAGATGGACTGTGATCTTCTTCCCCCAGGCTGCGTGTAAATGTTAAATCTGCCATGTGTTTTGCACCTGTTTAAGTCTATGGGTTGTTTTTAATCTGAAGAGTTTTTAGTGTGTGTTAATGTTGCAGTTATTCTCAGTGTCAAACCTGAGCACCGTTGAACCCTGAC
>NC_024322.1:3125288-3150086 GCF_000523025.1 Cynoglossus semilaevis | reverse complement strand
ATTCTGCCTCACTCTGGCCAATAGTGACTCAGTAGATACAGAGCTGGATGTTAAGAATGGTTGTTTATGTTGTTTACATCAAAACCTGACTCTTTAAGCCCCTCCATACGTACCACCTTTATCGACCAATGAAAGAGCTGCTGAGTGCACATGGAGCCGCAGTTCTTCATAGTTAGGCCGGCTGCTGGAACTGCAGACAGTCAGCATTGTCCTTGATTTGATTTGTCAAGTTTGAATGGATCTTCTGACCTTGAGCTGATGGAAAAGTTCAGATGAT
Source organism: Cynoglossus semilaevis (assembly GCF_000523025.1). Classification (NCBI taxonomy): domain Eukaryota; kingdom Metazoa; phylum Chordata; class Actinopteri; order Pleuronectiformes; family Cynoglossidae; genus Cynoglossus; species Cynoglossus semilaevis. The sequence goes on along the minus strand of NC_024322.1, from coordinate 3,149,809 downwards.
ACGTCCGCTGTGGTGCCTACGGCTTATTGATCCATTTAAGTTCCTGAGTGGCTAAGACAAACAGATGTAAGTCAGTCAAAGGTGGGAAAATAAATCGACAGCCGTAGGACTGTAAATGCGTACATTATAATTTGAATTATTAATAACAGATGTATTTAAATAATTTGAAAAGGTTTTTGCTCAATCAGAAAGCTCTTAAAAAAAAAGCAGCTGCACAATCTGCGCACTCGCTCTGTGTTAGACTTGAACTAATCCCCTCTCAGGAGGTAATGCATACAGAAGAGAACCCCAAGGTCTTAGTGAAGCTCACAACACCAGAAGGTCTGCACACGACGAGAGCGTGGATAAGGTGGGGAAAAAACTAAATCAGTTCAATTATACCACCTGCGTCTGTCTCTTCAGTCCAACACCTACAGGGTATACAATTCATTTTCACAACGCCTTCCTATTTCCTTTGTTGCATGCTGATTGATTGATTGATTTAGTTGCCCAGCAGGCCAAAAGAAGAAAGAATCAAGCCACAACATAAAAGAATTGAATAGCTTGACTGGTATAAAGACTTTCTATAACAGCAGAATTGACCCTTGGGAAGTCTTGGGATTGGCATCAGTCATTTGTTATCAAGATTGAAAACTAAAATTATAAATGACAATTTGTATGTTTTTATTTTTTTCATATAAAATTAGAAGGCCTGTTCTAGCTACACGTCGGACAGATTTAAAAACTGAACCATCACAATGATGATAAGAAAAGTTAGGAGCAGCCACCTCCAGACTCATTGGAAGAAAATCCTATCTGCATATTGAATAAATATTTCATTGACTTATGAGAGGGAGAATGAGGGGGAGCAGACCCCAGTGACATGCATCACTCCACTGTAGACTCGTAAGTGTATGGAGTTTTCTCCTTTCTGGTCTATGAGAGCCACTTCACGTGCAAAATCACCCTGATGTAAAGCATGTGACCTAATGAAGCTGAAAATAGTAACTCTTAAGTGAAGCTGTCCGGCCATGTGGAAGTAAAGCCAGAAGGAAGAAAATATTTGGCTCATACGGAGTGTTGAGTGGATAAGGTGGAATTCATGGGAGACACGTTGGTACAGCGGGGCCTCGAATCCAGGTCACATCATGTTAATATCACAAGACCACCTTTGTTATTGTGCTTTTTCAATCAGTACCACCTGCAATTATAATCAAACGGTTGCAATGACGATGGTAAGAAGAGTGTCTGCTATTGCATTGTTTCTAAAAGACTGGGTCGAGACCCTCAGGTGCATCGCAAGAGTTTTGTTTTGATGTGGGTCGTCTCACATCATGTTTCCCAGGAGTTTATGAATAATGTCTATTGACTTGGATCGTGAAGGTGTGTGGCGTTTACAACATGGGTCCCAGAAAAAAAGGTTTGGGAAACACTGGCCTACTGTATGTCCCAGAACTGAGTATTATTACATTGTTTGGGAAGTCTGTGTTAAACAAGTCGCTCTCTGTATTACTAAGTGGCCTTGAAGTAGCTGTCAGTTTCAGAAAGGTTGGTGAGCCCTGATAAGTGCACATAAAAACATCAGAGGAGTCTGACTTAGGCTTGGGAGCCATGGGAAAGGCACACACTTCTCAAGAAAACAACACAAACAAAAACGAAACGAAAGAAAGCAAATGTAGCACAATTCAATGTATGGCATATGAGCAGCGAATGAAAACAAATCTGTAAACAGCACCGTGTGACCGCTCAGCGACCAGTTCAAGAAACTACAGGCCAGTAGCTGTTGTTTAAGCTAAATGTTAGCATAGTATCTGTATTTTCCTGATTTGGTCATATTTGAAGGAAATAAATGTTAATGGTGTTTCACTCATTTAGCTTCTACAGCTTGATGTTATTCAGGGTGACGAGGCGGCAGAAGCCAAGGCTCGGGCTACATCCTGGACCACAAACCAAACAATCAAACGGTTTAACCTACTGTACATAAAAGCATGTTTTTCGATTGTGTACGGAAACCGTAGTCCTGTGAAAAACACCACAATTTACCATCCAGGTAACACATTAGAGTACATACAGACACCAGGAATGTAGCCTGACCTTCTGGCAGTGATGCAACAGCACTTAGCACTCATGCTGTAGTGGCATGTTTACGATTGTTACGACCCACGAAATAAACCACTCCCACTCTCATCGACAGGTGGGCAGGGTCCGAAAGACGTCAGCGCGAAAGAGGGAATACCACATCCTGTTCATGGTGTTGACCACAGCCGCCTGCTACCTGCTCTGCTGGACACCTTACGGCGTCGTAGCCATGATGGCAACCTTCGGCCCCCCCGACATCATCAGTCCTGTTGCCAGCGTGGTGCCGTCACTGCTGGCCAAGAGCAGTACAGTCATCAACCCCATCATTTATATTCTGATGAATAAACAGGTAAGGCACGGGGGGGGGTGCAGATGATGTTGACAAAACCACGAAAGGTAGTAGGCGAACGACGTGGTAAACCAAAGCACCCCTGTGGATAACGTACAAAGTCCGGACATGGAGATTTGACATGAACAACATCTTTATTTACACAGTAAAAAAGGACAAATTTACAACATCGCAATCATAAAAATGGTCTTTTAAATATTAATTCAAGTGTTATAAGAAGAGAAATCACTGAAAAATCAACGTCAAGATAAAAAAGAGGAACACCCTAAGGCTGCTGGGAGTGAAAGACCACTTCACTCTCATTGTGTTCAGATATAGATGCCCCTTCGTTGACCCCCTCCTCTTCAAACAAACATTTGTTATTACCACTTATTTGTTGGACCATCCTCTAGAGGCAGTGTGTGGTGCAGCAAGTCCCACAACATGGCGTAAAAACAACACATGTGAGTGAGTGAGGAGGCTTGTAGGAGGATAAACGTAACAAGGTGTCTCTCCCAACACACTCTTTTATCTCACAGCTCCACCTCTGGTCGACTGATGTAACAACAACGACCTGTCTCTAACACCAGCCTTGAACCTGTTGCATTGAAGAGGAACTCAGTTATGTGCTGCTTTAGCATCCCTGCCAACACAATGGCTCTGGAACCAATCCTTTAATTAGCCATTTTAAAAGTCCGACCCAGGAACAACTCAGGATGCCAATATAAAAACCCACAGGTATTTGTACCAAATTGGGTACTTTTAAGAAAGTATTGGTACCTGTACTTCAGCTACATCCTACGGACATGCACTGAAATCTTCATATCACTATCTGAGACAAATTTAAAAAAAAAGTTATTTTCTCGACTCCTACTGAAACAACTTCATCGTCTCCCTGCAGCAGAGGGCGCTTCAGTTACAGCCTCGATCTCACCCCCCGTGCTGTGTGCGTCAGAAAGTGATCGCATCATTAAAACATATACACGTGGAATAGGTCCAGGGTTTCTGCATCCTCAGTGTGAAAGAAAGTAGAAAAAGAAAATCAGTTTCTACATTTCTTCAAACATGGACTTAGTTATCTTGTAAAGTCAGTGTTTGAGACTGCTCAAAATATCATCACCACTGCTATGCAACATACGTTGGTCACTAACAAGACACCGTTGTGTTTGTTTGACTAAGCCATCGTCAGTGTAAACATTATTTTATTGGATGCAACCAATGGTATAGTACTGTAATAATGGTTTGTAAAAACGTCTTCCCGATTTTGACCTTTGTGACCCTAAACTACGGGTAACAATCTCACAGATTCCATCGTAAAACACTAACATTATACACCCACATATACACGGTAAAGTCCCATTAAAGTCCTCTCTGTCGCCTCTTCCACCTTTTTTCTTGACATGCTTTTACAAATTCTTAGTCCTAAAAAGTCTGAGACCGGGGCTGGGTATCAAAGGTCAGCACGTAACGCAAAAATGTCTCAATGGATGCTACGGGCACAGGTGCATTTTAATAATATACAAGTATCTTGACAGCTGACGTACACGGACACAGCACATACTGTATCCACAGACCATTTCTACTGACACAGCATATTCTTCACTATCTACAGACCGTGGAGGAAGATGCGGCAAATCAATGAGCACAACCGCTGTCTTGGCAATAATTGATCTGCGGGACTTTGCATCAATGTGATGAAGTACTTTTTGACCACACCTGTAATTCACTGAATTAGTCATTACTGTCTGATTATTTCATTTAATTGTCATTCAATTCACTCATTACAAACTTGGCAGAGGAATATTCAACTGTCAGCTCGGTCTGTTTGACAGCAGAGTTCATGATACTCCTAGAGTTAACTCAATTTGGCTGATAAATATTCAACTTTGTGCCATTCCAATTATTTTAGACTCTGATGTAGTAACACCATGATGAAGAAGAGGGCGCTCTAAGTGTACTCCAAGTACTCCTTACGTTCTTGGATTGTTCAGAAAAACGGATTCCTGACTGCGACGTTGTCACGATCTTAGCTAGCCTTTCTGACCTAACATGACGGTGGCGTTACGTTGAGTTCGAGAGTTTGACAGCAGTTCAACATTGTATTGAGGAATGAAAATGTTCATTACAGTTCAGGTTCTCCCAGACACCAGAGCAGAGGTCTGAATATTATTTCAGTCTTGTAAGCTCAACACTTCTCCTCGGCAGACAAATGGAATACCTAAGCTTTCACAGTTGTACAATCTCAAATATGCCAACGGAGAATTACTGAGATAACAAAGCCTCTCTGTGTCTGAGAAAAACCAACAATATTACATATGACTGCACACACACACACACACACACACACACACTAGAGTGCCCAGTAGCAGATGTGTTGAAAGTCAAAAAGATAAGTTCAGGCCATGGTAATGGTATGTGGCTCCGTGACCTTCAAACACAGCAATGTTTAACTTTGTTGTTCTGAAAAAGCTGTTGTTCTGAGTCTCCGTCTACACTAACACTCAGACATTATGGACAATACCAGCCCCAGAATCATCTACACCATACAACTACTTACAGAGCCGTCTTCGTCCACGTTAATAAGTCTATTCACAGCGACGGTTTCTCTGATCAGTTTTCACATCTTTCAATAAACCACGATCCATGGCACAAGTTGTAAATATTTTTTAAACACAGTAGCACAACTGCAGCTAAGACTTTCCTCTGACCTGCAGCAAAACAAACCCACGCTAAACCTCTTCCCCACGATGAACATGCAACAGCAGAGCTCGTCGTAGATGTGACGCAATCCTGTTGAAACCATTAAAAGCCAAATCATCCTCTGTGTGTGACGGATGGGAAAAAGTCCAATAACGGAGGACTGAGAAAATATGAGACATTGATAGATAAAGGAAATGGGTTACACGCTAGAGGAAATTACCCTGCTTTGAGCTGCAGCCGTGAGCTGTGGTTTTGGCCACACGGTGGTGAAATTACATTCAATAAAGAAGGAAGTGAAAATGGGGGACGACAGGAGGCGAGTTGATCGCTGAGAATCCTCTCACACAAATCCGTTCAGCGACGTCAACACTGCCAGACCTGCCACAGTATCAGGAATCTGAACAGTCTCTGGGCAAAGAGGGAAGCGTTCGGTCGAGCACCAGGCACAGGGTTACGGCTTCTCTGAGCACCTCTGTTTTGGACCCATTCACTTCAGGTGTGTTCATGCTTAACGTGTTTGGTTTGATGGGCACCAAGAAAAAGGACAATGAAGTCCTCTGGGGAAAAAAAAGAACACTTCCACTGATATCAACAGGCTGTCCAATCAGAACCAGGACTTACCGTAAAAAATTCTGCTTTGGTGCAAACCAATAAAGGAAAGTGTGAACACACCGTTTACTTCACATCCTCAAGAAATATCACCAAATGTCTGAAGGACATGAACATTCCTGTGTTCAAGGCCTTATGACCATGAATTAAAAAAAAGTCCCAAAATGTGAACAAGAAATGTCTACCTGGAAATGTACGCTGCAATGAAGCTCATATTCCGTGTGTCGTCTGAAACCAAACATCTACGGTGAGAGGAAGCACAAAAAGGAGTAAAAACCAGATTTAGCTCTTTGGAGCAGCACGACCTCAGATCAGTAACAGCGACGCATCACTTTGCACTGATTAGCAAAAAGCCAATAGCCCATCTAAAAGGATGACTACCAGTCTGAATAAGTCACAAATCTGGATTTTTCTACAGTTTAACAAAAGTGTAAGCCTGCCGTGAAGTCCATCTGTGCGTACGATAAAGAGACAATCTTGAACCCTCAACTCAAAATTCCAACGTCATTTGATGACATCAGAGGAATGTCAAAAGCCTTATACAAAGCAATAAAAAAAAGGACAGCAATAAATGACAGAGGTGACAGCCTGACCATCAGTTTGAAGATGCTGCGCGTTCTTCTTTATCAGTGTGACATTCACAGCTTTACTGCTTGCTCACAACCCCTTTGGAGCAGAACAAAAAAAAAAAGAAAATCTCCACTGTCGCCATCAGTGGTTTTTTTCCTTTCAGTGAAGAACCAACCAACCATACTATTGCAAAAAAAACACACAATTTACATGGCTGAAACACACCCACCTATTAAAAAATTCACTCGATCTAAAAACAATGACATGTTGCTACTCCTAGTCAGCTCCACAGCTAACGTGGCTCAGCTAAAGCAGAGAGAAACATCCGGGTTTTTTTCATATCCATCTCTGGTGTTCAGTGAACCATCTGGATAAAGACCAGTTCTTCCAGGAGCCTGTGCGTTGATCCTTCCCTGGAGGGATATGGCTTATGTTCTTCATGGGTCTAATTTAAATCTTGTAAGCTTCAACCTCCGTGTCTTCAGTGGCTTTATTGCACCTCTCCCTTCATGGCCCAGCAAAGGCCAGTGTGTGTGTGCGCGCACGTTGGCATCCACAGGAGTTCTGTGTTACACATCTCAGACGCCGCACTGGACGGTGCTGAAACCAGGGAGAGTGACCCGGCCCTTGCTCTTGAGGTCACCCAAAGGGCCCACGTTGATCCGCTGGATCAGGTTCTTCTCAAACAACAGGGGATGGTAGGCACCCAGTGTACAGGCATCGTCATGGTAACGCTCGTGGTAGTGGCATAGGGCGGTCTGCCTCATGGAGGGAATGTACTCGTACACGTGAACTTGCTCGCACAGCGCCATCATCAGGAGGATGCCTGAAAAACGAGACAGATAAGCAGGTCATCACATTAGAAAGGTGAACTGTCCAGGTCTCTCAGCAGTCAGCTGAGCGTCTGACCTCTGTCTGCTGTGAGAACAAACATGGTTTGTCAGTGAAGAGAAAAGCTGACATTCACTGAAATCTTTCCATTAAAAATCAACACAAGTCTAGAAAATAATTACGAAGACCCATTTCAATTTCTCATTTAAACGTGCCATTTTGACAGGTGACAGGTACGACGTGATATGATTTATGATCATTATACTGAAGTGATGGGAGTTCAGCAGTTTCCCTGTGATGACAGGTCGGTTGCATCAATCAAGTCCTGAGAAAAAGAGGTTTAAAGAAGACAGTAGCGTGAATGCTAAAATCACCAACTAAACTCCTGACTGCTGCACAACACTACTCATCTACCTGGGAGGAAATTGCTGGAAACTGAAGGGAAATTCAAGGAGTAAATTATAGTTATAGATTCATGGATCAGATTCGGAGGTAGTGGAGTTTTATTCCTAGCGTCTGCCACGGAGGCTGAACTAAAGACAAAATCCATTCATCAGGGAGTCTTCCACTGGGTCTGCACACCATTCAGATCCTGGGCTCCAGTCTGACCGTGGTTCTGCAGCACATGTGTGATATTAAGTGCAAATGTGAAGTTCAGTTCAGTGCTATAAAAAGAGCACAGAGTGTACGTTCAGGAGAAACCTTCTCCTAGATAAGGAAGGAAAAAAATCTGAACTGAATACATTAATACATGAAAACGGATGAGTTGTGCTGCCTCAGCAGGTGCCCTGTGTGTGTGTGTGTGTGTGTGTGTGTGTGAAATCTCTTCACATGAGCTGCAAACATAGATAAACGTAATGTCCTGCCACCTTGGTGAGATTTCATTTCCCCTCTCTTTAAACTTCACCTGAGATTATTCTTTGGGGTTCTTTCGTCCTGTGATTGTTATTCATTCCACAAACCTTTACCTCCGCAAACAGTCCGAGGCACAAGGTTTCGTACAGAACGTCATTCAAAAATATATGAAATAAAGGAAACACCAACAACTTAGTGGGAGCGCGGCTCTGTCTGAGTGTTTTTCTGACCAGTGTTCATCATGTGTTCTGATGAGGCGCACACTCATGGTCAGTGGATTCGAGTGGTGACTAATATTATTCAGTTTGAAACGTTCTCTTCAGCATTAAGAGCCAACCATTTCAGTTCAATCTGACTCAGGGTACAAACCAGACCAGCTGAGGGAAATCATATTATTCATTTATTTTTCATCTATTGAAGATTTTCAGGGTCTTTACACAGTTATTACTGAAATGGTCTTCATCATTATTAACAGTTTTCATTTTCTTTTCAATTGTTTTTTTTTACTACTAATACTTTGACCATCACACTGTTTGACAATACTACCATTCTGTGTGTGTGTGTATGTATATATATATATATATATATATATATATATATATACATATACAGTAAGTATATATACACATATATAACGTATACAAATATATATACATATATGTACATACAGTATATACAGTATGTACTTAGGGAAGAAAAGTAAAGCACACACAGACTGAAACAGCTTTTCTCTAACATTTTTACCAATTCATTTTGCTGCAGCGCGACTGAAAAACAGTTGACCATATAACTCTCAGAACAGAAGCCAGAGCTCTCAGTCCTCGTCCAGTTAATGTGTTAAATGACCTGCAAGCATTCAAGGCCACTTACTCTCCTCCACCTGTGCAGCAAACCATTAGGGGACATTTTTGTTTCCCCGTCAAACATCGCTACCTGTTAGCTCTGAGGACATGAAAGTGCACTAACGCATGATTTCTGCCTAATCAAACTCTGAACAGACTGTTTTCCTGTTCTTTGTGAAAACCCACGTTATCTCTCCATCTCCTCCGCAGTTCTACAGATGTTTCCTGGTCCTGTTTCACTGTAAACGCCCGTCGGCGGAGCACACCTCAGCGGCCTCCAAGACCACGGTCATACAGCTCAACCGCAGGGTTTACAGCAACACGGTGGCCTGCGCCGTGCAGATCTCCAACGACTGTCCAGCAGGGCCGCAGCAAACCAGCAACCAAGAGAACAAACCGCCCGCAAGTCTTGAACTGAGCATGAATATCCTTTCCATTACTTCCGCAGCAACAATTTCCTGATCAAGCAAGAGCTACAATGTGAACCTCGGACTCCATATGTTTGTGTCATTCGATGGTAAAATAATCGGTGTGAGCTTGTGTCGTGAAGTGAAGACTCTGATCTCGTCTCTGCGTCTGTTCTAAGACTTTAAATGTGCACATGATTTTTTTTTAATGAGAAGATACATTTCTTAGGCACATTTGTATGTTCTTTCCTGAAAAAGTATTAACTATTGTATGATGTGTCAGAGGTCGGTTCAGTAATAGCCCAATGCACAGTGTTTTAGAATGAGTGGAAGGTGAAAGGAACATTGACCGATAAACTAGATGTTCTGTTCAGTTTAACAATCTATGTCTACGGACGCCAGGAAAATCAGGCACAGGAGGTCAATGTTTTTTTAAATTATTATTCACCTTAAATAAATACTTTGGTAGAAGACTTAATCATTCTTTTTACAAATTAAAAATACTTTTTTATGTTGAATTATCTGTATCACGCAACACACTCCAAAAAGTTGACACAACTGCATGTTGACCACTGGGGCAACATCTCCTCATACACCGACTGTTTACTGTTAGCAAACCTACTGTGTACCTCTCGCTAGCAGGAAGGAGTACAGTAGGGTTGCTAACAGAACACCTGCACGCGTCGATGCTCAACAGTCAATGGTCGTCATTGTCTGATTATCATATTTTTACTGCAGTACCACCAAGAGCCTGTAGTCTTGTCTTTAAAGCCAAAATTAATAATATTTTCTTATAAAGTCCATAGCACACATGGCTATGGACAGTCATACAGTAACAACGCAGTTCCCATGAATTACCACACGGGGGACATGCACATTCAACAGCTGTTTCTATATTATATTCTATTCATATTTTTACAGCTGGTGATGATTGGACACCAACACTCTTGGTCTCGTAGAGTGTTTCATTATTTTGACATTAATGACTTAATTAATGCAAAGCACAGCACAAAGTGGTGAGTCCGGCCTATCCATTCCTGCCCTTGGTGGATGTTCCTTTTATACTACACTTCAATGCAATCCTTACCTTCGTCCCAACTCTTCAGAGTGTGTTGAGGGTGATATTTGTAACGACTTTGAACCACATGTACAAAGTGTGTGCGTACCATTCTGTCTGAAAGTAGGGACAGTATATTTGAAGTTAAAGAACCACCTTTAATTTTTTCCAATTATTTACCTTGAAAACAAAAGACCTTGGCTCATGTCTCGTTGCTGTTTTCAGCGGTGTCTTGCTGTAAATGCCAAAGCTCGTCAAGCATAGATTTGTGCTGCAATCAGTGTTGAAGTGGATTGATGTCTGTGACGTTCGACTCCTGCCTCTTTTTTTATTTTTCTTCGTCCTGCTTCTCTCACTGCAAATGTCCTAAGGTTTCTCATCAAGAGCTACAGAATTATCAGTATACTTCCTGATCTGCATGTAGGAAAAGAGTATTAGGCCTTGTATTTTTTTATGGGGCTACTATGTGTTGCATGTTGGTTGCTTTTTTTGGTAAAAAAAAAATAAAAAAAAATAAAATAAATAAATCTAAGCTTCACCAGCCGCATCTTGGAGACTTGACTGCTTGCATGATACAGTAGTCACAAAGTCAGTCTGTGAACGTGTACACAGTTCCTGCTAACCTTTAATTTACTGTTCAAGTCGAGTCCATTCCAAGAACAAGGTCATTATGAAGGGCTGTGATTGAGGTGAAAATAAAAAGAGACAAATCTACAGGTTTACATTATGCAGCCAGATCAATATGGAGACGAATATGAAGGTAGCAGCTAAAGATAAACATCTTGCACCAGAGAAGATTATGAGATGTAGGCCACTATTGTCCAATCTCACGCCCTAAAAGGACGGTCATCAGGTGAAAAAAAAAGGAGCTTCCTAATTCACTCCATTCAACAGACAGAAAAGAAACACACTCTGCCCCTTTAATAATGAGAGTGGCTTCAACACGGTGGGGGTCAAACCTACAACATATATTAGTGTAATATTCATGTCAACAGCCTTGGTAGGTTCCTTTGCTTTAATGCAAATGTAATGACATCTAAACAACACTGCACGGCTGGAAAGGCTTCGCCGTGGAACATTTTTGTCACTAATTGCTTTCGGGGCTCATGAGTGTCACTGAAGCAGCAGAGGCTTCTCACACACTACGGTGACGTGTTCGCATTGTGTCCACCGCTAAAGGTAAAGCAGAGAGAGAACAATGGTGAGGGAGATGCTAATGCGCCATGGGTGGCATCTGTGTGACAAACAAACAAACAAAGTGCTGTGAAACAACGACTCAGAACCAATGAAAAAGACATGAGTGATACTACAGGAGGAGGAAGGACACGGTTTTTGTTTTGTTTTTTTAAATTGCAGTAGAAGAAAAGTCCAGTTCATCACCTAAAGAACTGAGTTTGTTAGAAAAAAATGTTTTTCTTTTTTAAATGTGTGAATGTGTATCAGGGTTATTAAATGTGTTGTTTTTTTTTTGTTTTTTTTTACAAGAAAATGACATGTGATTACCACAGTACAATAGCACAGGAGTCACCATGAGTCACTGGTGAAGGAGGTAACAGTGTCGTAACAGTCATTTCCTGACCCTTGACCCTTGAGTAATTATCAAGGCGCACCAAAGAAAACACGTTTCCAAAGCGTCAGTGAATGAATGGGAACGTTGTTTTTCTTTAACGCAGCAGAACTCAAACGCTGGACATTGATTAGATGGCAGTTCTGAATTGATTCATGCTCGTTAGAATTCATAGGGCGACTCGGGCGATCATCTCGTCAGTAACAGTTTATTTTTAATCAAATGACCCTGGTATGAAGTAAACAAGGCTGCTGTTCTTTCTTTTGGTGACTGTTCAGATACTATACACGATACAGTGGTTCTCAAACTGTGGTACACGTACCGCCAGTGGTACGTGAGTGCTCTCTAGTGGTACGTGGGGAAAATTAATATTTTCACATTTACATTTTCAGTTGAATAAATCTGAAACATACCAGGAACAATTAACACAACATTTAAACATAAACATCTCTCCTGTGGTGGAAGCTAACAGTGAAGGCCTACGCTGCTATATTCTAATGTTGGTCATCATGGTGGTACTCAGAGAGATCAATGTTTTCTCAGGTGGTACAGAGTAGAAAAAGTTGGAGAACCACTGCCTCAGGTGAACAACCCCGGTGACTAACACAGCCCTTGATCCATGAGAACCAAACGTCCTGCCACCTAGTTCACCTCCATGTTTCCTTCGAAACACAGCCACACTTCTCCATGTGCAAAACTGCGTGAAATTAAATGCTGGCAGTTACAGCAGAGATGAGTAACCAGTAACAGCAACATTTATTTCCAGTTATAAAAAAATAATATCTTTTCCTGTTTTGCCTATCAGTGATTCATTTCATTTACAGCAGTGACGTTGTTGGTTTAATGTGGCGTGGTTGTACATCGTCGCCATTTCCTGTATCTTTCATTTGATCTTATGCTGAGAAACCATCCTCACAAACCTAGATTTTTGTTTGTTTTTTTCGAACAGCAACAGAAATTAAAATGATTCACCATTTACACGAGGAGAAAAATCAAGAGGATAAAACGCACAGCTGGAAGACACACATCATACCACAGTGGAATGAGAAAACACCTGCAGTGACAGGCACATGTGCAGCTGGTTTTTCTTTTTTTTATTTCAACTCAGATCTGGGCCTTAATCCACATCCTGTTGCTCACAGAGGGTCGTTTAATCCGACATGAGAATCCATCAGATCTGATGACGAACCATTACAAAAACACAGATGGGTCGACTACCATCTTCTCCCGTCTCTCCTACAGAGACAGCAGTGCAGCCGGCAACACATAATTGTCTGTCACAATGTCCCAGTCAAATTGTCATGTAGCTGCAGTGAAGAATGTTTCAAAGCACTGATGATCTTACCTACTCACTTTAAAAAGCAGTTACACAAAGGGCAAATTTGTCCCAAAAAGGCAATTAATTTTGACCCACGCCTGCTCTACATCAAAATGACCACTCCACAGTGTCAGGGTCAGATTTGTCCAAGAAGAATGTATTATTAGCATTACCATAATACTATAAATACTATACAAGCTTTAACTACACACTGGTACAAATGAACGCAGGCATTGCTTTATCAGGTCTATGACATCAGTGCTTCCTTTCTGTCAGCTCTTTTACCAGAAGCACAAAGATTTTACACATACAGACAGGACATCACAGTGGAGACAGCATGTGAATCACCACACTAGCACCTAATGTCGTGTGAGCAAAGAAAAGTACTGGTGGGATTGGTGGGATAGTTCACGAAGGACTGACAATTTTTTAAAAAATGAGAATTTTGAGGCAGCATCAAAAATGATTTCTAATGTCCAGACGCTGTGTCACTGGAATTCATCTGCATGCAGATCGATGAGGCGCCAACTACAATAACGGGATTATACACAAAAGGCCACCATGGGAAGCGTGGTGACATTTTCAATTTCCTCTTCATGGATGCAGACAAGAAGCTGTTAAAGTCAAATCAGCTACAATAATTAGCAGAGAAATCCGGCAGCACAGAGGGAGTAAAGAGGACACCAAATCCTGTGGAGTTGACTCCATCGCTGCTGTTCTACTGTTAAACGTGTCAGTATCAGAGTACACACACTGGCAGTACGACAGTAGTGCAAATCACAGAGCATTACAATCAAATAAGCCTATCTTAGAAACTAACAGGAACAGATGGGACCTCTGTTGACTACTGACATTTAACGTACATATTACGACCTTTAGTTAAATGTAAGTCACACGTAACACCCATTTCTTCACCACAATGACACGATACACGTGAGTGTGCCGAATGTGTGGTTTGACAATAACACGCAGTAATTATCATGACACGCTGTAATTACATTGAAGCAGTGGTGTAAGTATGGCTCTAATGTGGTGCCTGGGACCAGAGGGTAACGCTACGACGGAGTGACTGGGTAACTGAGTCACTCATGGTTAGGGACGACTTAGTTATGGGTTACAGACACTCTTATTAGGAAATACTAGAGCTCTGTGGGATTCTTTCTTCAAGATTATAATTAATTATAATTATAATTTGTTTTTTCGAAAAAATAAAAAAACAAAACGATGAAACTGCTCAAAGAACAAGACCTGATAAAAGCGTAGATGAAGGACATGAGATGAAAAATCCATGCTAACGCTGAGAACCCCAAATCTAGAATCTAGCCATCGCCTGTGAACACTGACTGCCGTGAGATCTACAGAAAACTGCATTTACGCCCATTCGACATGCGGACATTGGTCTTTCAGGCGATGCAGCCCCAGATGTACAGAGCGTGTCAATCAGATGAAGCCCGAGCTCTGTCAGATAGGCCCAGATGAAGTGGTTTCATTTCAGTGCTACCATCAAGGTCAGAGAGCCTCTGAGCTGAGGGAGACATATTAAAATTGATAAACGGACCTAAATGTTTGCTGAAGCCGTGCCACTGTCTGGATATTGAACAGTGTTATCGCTATGAGCAGCGTTGTCTCCGCTCCGCAGGCCTGTCAGGTATTATCTAAATGTCAGGACAGACTTTAACGTCTACCCAGACACCGGCGGCTGCTCCGTCTCTTTTTATTTCATTCCTGGAACAGCTCAATACCAACGCACTTAATACGCACGTAATTGTCTTTCAATTGTTGAAGAGTGAGACTTTTTAAGCAGTGTCCCACCTCACAGGAAGTATGTATACGTATACTGGTCAGGCTCTAGTCAACAACACGACTTGTTTCTACACTACTGATGCACAGTGAGGAGTCTGCAGACAGAAGAAGATGCTTTATCAATATGTAAATCAATTATACTAACTGCTATAATTGAAAAAGTTTTGACTTTCATCCAAAGGCGAGCAGTTAGGAAAAGATATCGCAACTTTCGATAATCAAAGTAAACATCGGCCTGCTGGAGAGTTCGTTGGATGGATTCCCAGTGGAGCCATTTCATTGTTTTTTCATTGTTTTCAGTGTATGATGAACGCTGCATGATAACACCACTGCGCACTCCAAAGATAATAATGCCATCATGCCTCAGTGTGTGGACATGTGTTACTGTGTTAACTAGACTGACGTAAACACTGACCTCGCTGTGTCAAGTATCCCTCAGATGGTAGCACAGAAAATGTATTAACGACCATGTTTTCAGCACTGTACAGCCCCACTGTATATATTCCTTAAATGTAACTTTTTACTAGAGATGCCGACCGATATTAACCCTAGCCCGATATTAGCATATTATGTAATATCTGTGAGAATCGTTATAGATTTGTCCTCCGATAATGAAAACCCGATAACAGGATGCCTGAGTTTGGCCAAATGATGTGTGCACTAAAAATAGTTTTGGGGAAAAACAGCTGTATATTAAAGAGAAAGTCACTAGATGGCAGCATTGCATCACATTTAATTAATCTCATACTCATACAGTGGTTTGTACAGATAAATAAATAAATATTACCAGGCCTACATCGGTAAAGGTTGATATCGGAATCGGAAAAAAAAAGGGTTGGAAGCATATGCGATATGCAACAAAAAAGTTATTATAAAATATTGGACATGTTTCAATAGTTGTTTTTTTTCCTTTGACTGTTAAAAGAAGCTTGAAGTAGTAGTCAATAAATAGCAATAAATAGGACTTAATACATGTAGCCAATTATTTGTCTATTTATGCGAGGTCTGTGTGTGTGACCTTACCTATGAAACCAGATGAGGGAGGATTGGGCTGGATAGTCTCCTGAGTGTTGGCCTGGATCATGTCCCAGAGCTGCCACAGATAGCTGGGGTGAAGGATGTAGAATGCCTGGTCAGGATGCAGCTTACGATGCTCCACATATGGACCAAAGAGATTGTAGTCTGGGCTGGCGTACCACTGCCACAAGAACAACCAACAACAACGGAGGTGAGAAGTGAAAATTTGTAGAATTTTTCTTTATGGAAATAATTTGTAACATTTATAAGCTAAACAAACATAAACATCAGTGTCAAAATTTAAAAAAAAATTGCAGAAAATCCGGAAAAAAATTGCATATTGAAATGTCAAAATTTAATTCCTGCTAACTAATGTTCATATTTAAAGCTCCACCAGTGACATGCGTCTCAACAAAAGAAATCTAACTACCACAGCTAATTTGTACTCAGACAGTCTGAACTGGTGACATGTTTGTCAAAGAGTCCTGTCTGGTTTGCTTTAAGCACCACATATAGATTATTGGTCTTTTTAAGTAAGTAGTAATGCTGAAATATTTAAATAGAAACTAGACAGGAAGTTACAAAAACATGGATTTAAAAACCTATAGCAGAGCCTGACAATTGTTAGAGGGGAAGAAGACCTGGAGAGCATTCATTTACAGATCCTTATTTGTGTGTTGTCAGTAACAGATGGTCACTTCTGTTTGTTTCCCACTGCTGCTGCTGAATGAACATGGACACAATTCTCTTTCCACAAATGTCAAGAATTTTAAACAAATACCAGCAATGAATAGCAGCATTCCCAGGACGACAGAAAAATGTAAACACCTCCAGAAGCCATTTAAATGAATGTTCTCTAGGAAAGGAGGAGATTACAAACCACGCTTTACTTCCTGTGTGAAGTTGGCTGTAGAACAGCAGCCAGTGGCATTAAACTACAACAGATGATCTGAGGCTGTTTTCTCTAGGTTTTATTTTTGGTCATGGTAATAACATAAAATACCAAATATATAATACTGCAAATAGTCACATAAGCATTAAAATATGAGCCACCATTGATTCAAGTACATACGATTACTTTGAGCATGTCAACAGACATCAATGCAGAGGTTAGCGTTTTTATTCTGCTGTGTTTCCCAGAGCCACGGGGGTTAAACTGACACAGTGATGGGACCGCCGTTGTTGTTTGGAAGCCTGATCCTCCCTGGTCGAACTGAACAAATGACAGATGTACTGTCTGACATCTGGTAAAGCCTCTGGTCTAGATGGTGTCACAGGAGGGGTTCTGTTGTTCCCCATAATTGCTTTTGGAAATGTTCACAGACCCATTTCAAACTGTGACTGTGATGGAGACTCAGCTCTTCAATCCCAAAAACAAGAACCCACCAGATTTGATTTCATGGAAAAATAGTGAAAGCATGATTTAAAAAAAAATCCTTGAAATGTTAATTAAATCACCAAATAAATTAAATCATTAATAAGCCCAAATGGCATATTATTTTTTTCATATTGCATGCTCACCTTTGCCTTAAGCTACACATCAAGTAGGCCTTTTTCTTTTTTGTTTTACATTGGTCCTGTTGGCGTATTGATAGTACAATACACCAAATACACCTACTAGACACCCTATTTATTTTTTATTATTTATGAATTTGTTAATTCGTGTTCACCTGACATTATGAACACAGCAGTGTAGTAACCTCACCTAGTCCAATAGGTCTAATTTCAGTAGATTTGGACAGGCATGTTGGGGGCACCTTTAGCTCAGTAGACAGTTGTGATACAAGTGTCTGTCATTCCAGGCTACTGAAAATGGTACAAAACTGTATAAAAGCTTCGGATACAAAGTAAAATTGTATTTGCACTAAAAAAATAAAGAGAATACTCAAAATAGTGCAACTTATAGTGGTGTACAACGTGTAAATGTGTGAGAAAGCACCCTTTGAGCTAAAGAGGCTAATGTTGCTAACTTGAGAGCTGTGATGTTAAGTCACATTTGATGATGAATGTCTCTCCATTTGAATTTTGCAGATCTGAAGTTACTTTTTTTTTTAATTAAAACCTACTGTGTTCCAGTCTTGATACAGGATGATAGCAGGAAGTGGGCAACTCGCGTCACCTTAATCAACATACAATATGTATGATTAATATGTATGTTGATTAAGGGAGAAACTATTTTTTGATTTGATCTTTTTTTTTCTCTCTTTCATGTGTTACATGGAAGAAATGAGGGATTATGTTAATGACAGTATTGATAGGACTGAAGCTCACAGTTGTCACAGCAACTGTCAGGAAGACTACACTGTCTTTCATTCAAATATTCACTGTGTTTCATCCTTTGGCTGACAGATCAGGTTACAAAGCAGAGGGATCTGAGCAGAGATAATCATCAGAAAATAAAACACAAAATAGACATATTAATCAAGACAATCCTGTGGAGAATAAACCTGTTGCCAATTTGAATTTAAAGTTAAATTTAATTAGACTCTATACTACCAATTCTATCTATTATTTTACAACAAAGAATCTAACCCGCTGGGGCAGGTTTTTTCTTTTCTCACACTGTGCTACAAATCACCTGATGAAATCTTTTGACAGCTGTTTCCCAAGAGATACAATGGATGTATTTCAAAAAATAAATAAATAGAAAAATGTGAAATTTCAGCAACACACACATTTTTGTCAAGATCAGGTATGTCAGAGACATGCTGCTGATTGTTACTGATTGTTGAAGAAGAAAACATTCGCTGCACAACGACTGTAGAGAAGATGGGCTAAAACATGGATGAAGACACAGATATTCGTTTGAGGACAGCTTCAAGGACAGTCAGATACAGAGCAGGAAGTACACGACAGAGTACACAATAGAGAGAGTAGCCAGGCTCAGTTCTGAAGGATAAACATCAACTGAACGTTTGAGTGCTTTCAGCAACTAGCCTTCCCCATGGAACAAAAAACATGCATGGATTATCTGCAGATAGCTGGAATTGAAAAAAAAGAAACCCCAAAAAACCAAACCCGGAAAAAAAAAAAACCCCAAAAAACCAAACCCGTCACAAATTCCAGCTGATACTGGAAAATAAATTTAAAAAAAAGATTGACAAATCCTACAACAGTCAGTAAATAATCTTTAAACTCAGTTAGCATGACTCTGACTGTTTATATCTTCATGAACCTGTCACGTTAAGGTCATGTGCACAAAAGGTTTGAAAGAAAATAATAATACCTTGTGTAGGTTGACGTTGTAAGGTGCAGGGTCCCAGGCCACCAGAGTCACATTCTTGTAGATGGAGCTTGTGCTGAAATGGTGTCTCGGATCAGTTAGAATCTGTGACAAAGACGTGTTACAATTAATTAAATTATCATTATAGTAGGGAACATATATCATTTATTACTTTTATATGTCACATCACCCAATGAAAGGAATAGGGTCAAACATTTCTGCAGGAACATGTTATAATCCAGGGTTTCCCAGTGTCGTGCAGGGTGAACGCGCTGCCACTAGGGGTGCGCGAGATAAAAACAAATTTAACAGCAGTTTGGATTGTGTTTTTTTTTAAGTGGGATTTTTCCACACAATAAAGACGTGTTTTAAAATCAAAAGGTGAGATTAATAAATAAAATTAGGGTTGTGAATTGATTTAATTTTCTGAATTGTCACAGGGTAAATGTGGATTAATTGTGATTAATCGTGATGACAGTTGAGCATGATTCATCATGTTTCATCCAGATTAATGACTTAAAAATACAAAATAAATCTGTATATAGCTGGAGTTGAAAGATTTAAGGCACATTCCAAAGGTTAATGTTCCGTAAAGTAACAACCTGTAAGCAGTAGATTCGGTGCTGATGAAGACTGCAGAAATCGTTATAAGGAGAAAGACATGCAGTGCCAAACATTGTTGAAATCGAATTGGAAATTCAGCTGAAGTAAAATACATCTGTCAGTAAAATAACATTGGTTCCAGAACAGCAGCTTGGTTTACCCAAGACAAGCTTCATAAATAACTCATTTATTATTCATGTTTTCATCACATGAGGATCTGATGAACACGTAAATTTACAAATATCAATATCTCTGTAAATATTCAGCTCATGTTAATGATTCATCACCATGCATCACCCGGGCTCAGACCCTTACACACTCACCTGCGAGTTGATGATTCGAATGGTGGTTTTTTTCCCCACGTCTCTCTCGTATCCCGTCGTAGGAGCGGCGTTGAAGCGTAAAACTGCGTCATGAGCGTCTGAAAGGCAAAGCACAGACGGCGCCCCCTGAAGCAGATAATAAACTGACCTTGAATTTTACATCCTGGACTAACAAACTGTAGAAAACAATAGGATTGGAACTAAAACAAATCTACAGCTTTACTGCCATTTTTCAATTTCAATTTAAAAGTCATGCAATATATGTTGGATAAAAAGGGAATTCATGCAGCTGCAACACAAGGACTGTTCATTGAAAAAATATTTATTTTTTGAAATATTTCTATTATTAAGAAACCATACATGTGTTAAATGTCACATCCAGCTCAGTCGGCGGATCGCTTTTCTCTCTTTTCAATTTATTGACTCCGCTCTTCTTGAATGTTGTTTGCTACACTCTGGGGCAAGGTGTTTACCTGGCTTTCTGTGGATTTCTGTTTCATGTTATTGCTTCAAATCCTTAAAAAAAAAGAACAATATCCCTCCTTCTTTTTCTACCTGTTTGTTTGGTTCACTGTGATCCCTGAGATTAACTGTGTTTCAGCTTGTTTTTGTTGAAAAGAACAGACTGTGTCTAAAACATTTTGTTGCATTTTTCGTCTTGATGAGCTCAGTACTGACAATTGAAGATGTCTTATGTTCTGCTGAATCTGCCGAACAGGAGGACAAACCTTCCTGGCTGAGTGCAGTGAGTCGTACATGTTCATGAATTCAATCGATTTGGATACAAAAATCAAAAAATAATTGTAAAAGCAACAGTGTTCTGAAGAGCACAAAGGCAGTCGTTTACGCATGATTCATAAATGTTGAATTATGACCAGAAGCCTTTCTGGGTGACGACTCAATGCTCATGCTGCAGCAGTTTAATAAAACATAGGTTCTCTGTTGTGAACTACAAATGAACTTGTTTAAACTGAGAAACGTGTTACGGCACTCGTATGAATTAACAGGTCAGCGAGCAACAACCGTCTCAGTCACTGAAGGAACACTCTCTTTAAAAAAAATAAATAAATAAGACCGAGTGCATTTGATGGAAACATCTGGAGTTCCTTAGTGATTGTTATGTAAGCATCTGGGCCAATGTTGACAATTCAGAGATGTCATTTCCTGCCTGTCCATAAATTCATAGCCTGAGTTAAAATGTAAAATTGAACGAACTAACAAGTAAAATTAACAGATCTTGCGAATGCCTGATAAAAAAAAGTGTTTATGTTACCTAAACTGATAACGTTACATTTTCCACCATTTTCTTTTTATTTTAAACAAGTTAATTTTCAGTGTCAACTTCAATAGAACATGGAAACCACACACACACACACACACACACACAGATGATGTGGCTTTTTACCGTTTGATGGGCAAACCATTACAGGATCATTACGGTGTTTGAGAGTCGCTATGACAACATGATGACATCAGTGATCTAAAATGACAGTCTCCCAGTCTTGAGCACAGTTCACTCTAGTGGTAATTTTAAGTAATAACACAGAGATGTTTGATTCATTTTTTGGATCTATCTGATTGATCTACGTCTAAAATATCTGGCATACAATAGTAGCAGTGTAGAGTACAGTAGGTACATTGGTACACAGTGGTACTTTATAAAGTGTACTGTAATATGGCGTAGCAGTTTTGAGTGCTAAAGAGTACTGTGCAGTTAAGTACAATAGTATAGTATAGTACAATTGATATAGTATAGTACAGCATACAGTGACATAATATGGAGTAATATCACATCTGTCAAGTGTAGTGCAGCTTATAGTACACAAACAAACTGTAGTAGCACAGTACGGTGGAATGGACTACTGTAGAGTATTGTGAAGTAATGCAAAGAATAGTGCAGTGTAGTACGACACAGTATATATTATGCCCTGTACATGATAGGGTATTGTGAATTTTTGTTTAAGCCCATTTGACCTGTTATAAAAAGTTGATTATAGGATCCTTTCTAAAGGTCATCGCCACAGGGTTGAACCCACACGGAGGTCGAGTTCTGGTCTGTAACTGACTGATTAAAAATGGTTATCATTAGATACAGCAGGTTATTCTATGGTATATGTCCCTGCTCTTAAAAACATGAACCACGGCCTCCTGTCAGTTATAAGGAGATTTGCTTGTGAAAGGAGTGAGTTAGTGCGTTTGAATACAACGTTAAAGATCTATTAGTGAGCCTTTGAAATTAAAACTAAAATCAATGATTTCTGCCTTTTTTACAAAAGAAAGTTGAGGACAGATCAGGTTGTGGTGATACTTCTCTCAGCTTTAGCACTTTCTGCAGTTCTTTTCATTCGGCAATTTATTAAAGGCTGGATTTCAGACTCCGTCCAGACATAGGCAGGAGGCTGTAACAAGAGCTTCCACAGAAGAATCTTATCTCATGTGCAAGGAAAAGAACATTCTCTGTTTGTCACCCAGGGATGAAACAGATGCTATGAGTGTCTATGATCTTGTAGCCCTTGGGCATTACGTGGGCCTGGGTGATAATATAATACTGTATATCTGTAGCCCTGGCATAAACAGTTATATACGATGTTAGGGGGAAGAGCCGTCGAGGACAGGCTTGAGCAGAGAGTTGAGCTCAGTGAGCAGCAGGTTGATAAAGTACTACAGATGCAGTTATTGATTTGAGAGTGCTGGTAGAAAAGTTCAGTGAAGGTCAGACGGAGCCACTGTGTTTCTGTGGACGAGGAGAATGGTATATGATAGGGTGGAACTAAGGAGGAGCTGTGGTGCTGTATGAGAAGGACAGGGTGGTGGAGTATGTGAGGGAAGTGCAGGACACATCTAAGGCCAGCGAGACTGGAGTTAGATGTGCTATCAGAGTGTCTGATGGGTTCCACCAGACATTTATGTTATCATGATGTTTGCAGACGACATGACATTATGCAGCAGCCTACGCTGGAAAATTGTTTTACAGATTCCAATACAACAGATTTATAGTTCTCTTGCTACACAAGAAATTCTTTCTTTACAGATGTGGATATTTGGATACATTACAGCAGCATTATAAAGCTAAAGCCTGCGCTCTGAATCCACAAAACTGTCAAGAAGACAGATGGCACTGGTAACAATTACAGACTGGTGATTTCTGTCCTTGGGCCAATGCTTCCATCGACCCTCTTCCACTCACTGATCTGACAACAAAACAAATGATTCTCCAGCGCTCACTCTCCATCACTGCCACTGGTCAACTCCAACAGTGCTGATTGACATTCACAGCAATCCTGCCCACGGCAAACTATCCACAAATCTCCGAGTGGGCATGACCTTGAGGTTGCCCTTGTGGTCCATTGTGGTACTGTAAACACACCTGCTCCCGCCATGGGCTACAGAACAATAACAGCTTTTCATATACTCACAGCAACAAAAACAGTTGTTTTTGAGATGCAGTCAGATAAAATCAAGGCTGTTTTTATAAGAACAAGGACATAATTGATTTATGTGTACAAAGAAATTCTTCTTTTTGGACATTTTCGACTGTTCTGAGTTCACGTTTCCCTGAAGTCAGACTGTCAGCCTTTGGAATGATATTCTTCTTCACTTGCCTGACCTTTATTTTACACTGCAGTATATTTCCCGAGTGAGCAGTTCAATAAGAAATAAAACTCTGTTTAGAATCAAAAGAGAAACTGAAGAATAAAAACTTTCTAAATTTTCTGAGAGTAAAAGAATTAAAAGTTTTTGGGTTTTTTTGGTGCATACTTTAATTTATTTAACAAAATTTAAAAAAACGAAGTTCTTGCCTGTAATCCAAATGCAGTAGCAGATTCACTGCACTTGGATCCACCTCCGCCTCCTCAGAGTTTTCTCCAGCTGCTCCCAACTCTCAGCACAGATTACAATCTCACCTGGAGACACGACGGTCCGTGGACCCTCGTGCCTGACCTCATCTGTCAACCTGTCAATCAACACACGCTACTGAAAAGGGGCTCCGAGCTGATCTCTGAGGTAACTGCAGCCCTACCTTGAACCCATCAGTCACTCCGATAGCACACCTTACTACTGTCTCACTGACTTGTATATGCCTTGCATGCCCTCACGTGATTCCCTGCGACTCCTGAACCACACTTCCTCCCTAGACGCCCTATCATCTGCTTTCTCTACATCCACAAAGATCATAAGCCAATAATAACACAACGGCACAGCCCTAGAGCTGCTAATTAATTTGCTAATAGTTGCTAATACGTAAGTAAACCGAGTTTCTTCTTACAGGACTTTCTTGTGCTGTAATGACGTTTCTGACCCAGCAAAGCTCCTGTGGCCTGAACTTCAGCTAATGAAAACTGCTCACGTCCCCTTTTTTTCTTCTTATTAATGTACGACGAGCATCCAGAGAGATTGCGATTTTCCTGC
>NC_024322.1:3113836-3125157 GCF_000523025.1 Cynoglossus semilaevis | reverse complement strand
TAACAAGAAAACACCGATCCTGAATAATTAGTGGAACTGAGTCGACAGTGGTCAATATTAATGGGTGAATGAACACACCGTCTTTCTCACGCTGGAACTGGACAAACGGGGGAAAAGAACTCATTAAAAGAAGCATTATTCATACACTGTCACTGAGGTGTATTAATGTAACACGAGGGTCTATGCACCAGGGTCAATGAGATTAAACCTGCATGAGCCCACTGCTGCTGTCAATGCTAATGCTATCTGATTATCGCAGTCTGGGTTGAGGTTTAAAGGAGACTCCGGCGTTATGGTGGAACCCTCAAGGGCTAGTTGTTACACGAGACCGAATAGTACTGTATAATATGTACTGATAAATAACTGCCTCTGAGTTTGATTATCACATACATCATACTGTCCATTCATTTCTAAGTTAGATCTTTACCAAAAAATAAAGAAAGCTGACAATTTGCAGGACTTGCTGGGATGTCTTTGAGTTAATATATTAACACATTTATATGTTAATATACAGTATAAAAAAATTGTATTCATTTTTTATTTATAAAAAAGTGCACTACTATTGCATTAAGGCTGCAATATACACTTTTGATTACCATATTTATTTATGTTGGTAATGCTGTTGGTTATGCTGTAAAAAAAAAAAGAAAATATAAAAGCGCAGAGCAAACATTTGTCTAACGGGTTTACCAAAGTACATGGCACATTTTAAATTAATATTATTAATAATAATAATAATAACTCCATGAGCAACACCAAAAATCTGTTTTTTAAGTGACGCTCCACTTGCATTAACCACTCATATTTTTACTTTGGGAAGTTTAGCAGGCAGACCTGACATATCACACAAACACAAACAGACAGGAAACGTCAGGAGAAAACGACCTGATGAATGTTCCTCAGTCAGATTACATTAAAACCAATGGAGATCCTAGCTAAATAAACTCACTTTGTCACATCATTTTTGCCTGCACTGTGCTCGGACATCGATCGTGTCATGAGTTATTATGAGTCATGTATTCAGTCATTACCAAGTCAGATTTTCCTGTTGCTTAGGCCAACATCCGTCACTGATGTCACATTAGATCATAACTTAAATTGGCGTGATCTCATTGGGGGGGATATTAAAATGTCCTTGTATCATAAACCCATTAACCAAAGATGGAGCTGGGAGTCCAATGAAAGGTTTCATTTTCTTCACTCCTTTTTTTGTAAATCAGGATATTTTTTAATTTATTTAATTTTTATTTTATGTTTAATATTCAAGAAGTACTGTACTGACATCTGGTTACATTTAAAAACAAGTTCTTCTATATCCTGAGGTCATTATTTGATGTATTAACATATTGTGCAATGAAAAAAAATTCTAAGGTTGTGGAGTGTTAAAATAAAAATAAACTATATCTGTGGTTACGTTCAGTTGAAAATCAAGTCTGCTTTCATTCAAATGTCAAGAAATTCTGTGCCATACGAAGTGTATTCTCCACACTTCCACTAGAGGGAGCCAATGTACTACTTATACTACAAATTAACCAGCTTAACAGTTTATGTTGCCCACAATTGTTTGGATTGGGAGCTACTAATCAAATGACATGGCTATAGTGATCAAACTACATTGAAAACATTAAATATATATTGATCACATTTTAATTTGCATACATTATATGTTGGGTTACGAGTTGAATTGATGTAGCTCTATGGCATAATGTGATTTAATTCTTACAGTACACTAAATGCTCACTACTACAAAGTATTTATTATTATTTTATTATTAAATTCTAGTTGTATTTAATTGCATTTCCTTTTATTGTACGTAGTTGTTTCCTTTTTAAGCCACATGGTGGCAGCCTTTTGCCGTCACAAAATCACGACTTGAACAAAACTCCACACTGAAGAGACTGCCACAGCTGTTGGAAGCGCGAGTATTTTTACATAATCGACACAAACGTTTTCAATTCTCACATTCACAGTCATCTTTCACTGTTTCTTTACGTTTGGATAAACCTTTACGGTGTGAAAACACGAAGCAGTTTGATTTTAATTTCATGCCAAGTCTGATGTGCAATTTTAAGGAACACCATGCTTTAAAAACTTTTTCGTCCAATATGTACATCAAGTGTCTTCAAGTCTCTATAACAGTTACAATTACCAGAGTATGAAAATAACTAACGCTCTGAAATGTGTGGCGTGAATGTGAAAATCCAAGGAAAACCAAATGAGATCTCTATTAAACTGCACACTTGTCTTATTAAACCAAGCTAAATTAAAAATTAGTTTAAAAAATAATATAAAGTTTAAAAATTCTATGAATTGCACAGAGAATGGTTCACAGCACAATGGAATAGAATTCACAGGAACAAAAACTCTCCTACTGTGGTGTATACACAACAAAGAGGACAAAGACTGAATCAGCACAAACGGGAACATCCAGTCAGGCCAGGTTGTTACTCCCATTACTTCAATATTAATGCATTTTCAGGGATTTTTCTCGACTTATCAATATTTTTACTGGCAGTTTCTGTGAGCGTGTGAAACAATGAAGAGCATATAAACAGCTGTAGTGAAATATGCTGCTGATTTGCTGCACCACCCGGTTGCCACATTACACATCTTGAATCAAACACACCTGCTGTGTTGCATTTCTAACACGAACATGCTGTTTCTGGTTAGACTGTAAATAATAAATGATGGTGGTAATTCCTTCACATCTGTGACCAAACTTGTTTTAACTACCTTCCACAAGCTGCTGATGAACTGGGATGCAGCTCAAACTGCAGAGTACACCGTCATTATCAGCCATACTGATTCTGAATGCTAGTCAGCATCAAGTTTATGTTAAAGTTACTCTCAGTAAGATTGTCATTTAGGTTATTTATTTTCTTGTTGGCAAACAAGGTATACTGAACCCTTAGCAAACCATTATTATACCAAGGTGTCTTCAACCTGCCTTTTTTTTAAGAATATAAAACTTGGCTCTTCAGAACCTGACACATGTACACTGACATCCCTTCTCTCTACAGCCCTGAATTTAACGGCAGAGTTTCATCCTAGTGTGGGTCCCAGTCACCTCTTCCTGCAATAATGTTGTTCATATCCTGTCTTTGAAATGACAAAAACCAAATGTCACCATTATTTGAAAACAACAGTAAAATCCAGGTTCTCTCCTTTTCTCTTTATTAAAGATCTTTCTGAGAAAATAAGTGAAGCAAATGCCTGTGAAAGAGTGCGAGGTGTGAGGGGAAGAAAAAAACAAAACAAAACGCCTGATCGGCTACCAGAGGGGTTTGTGCTTTCTTCGAGTGAGAGCCATCTGTCACCGAGTTCACACTCTCCCCACTAACCAAAGAGCTGCCAAAGCCTATAAACCAAGAGCACACACACTCTAATGCAAAGACATATAGCCTTCCAGGCACACACTCCACCCCGCTTACAATCTGTTTGACAAGTCAATCAGCGAAAGCTAAGGACGGGGGGGGGGGGAACGAAACAGTAAAAAAAAATAAGGGACTTGAGAGACCGACTGTTTACATCTGGCTGCAAAGGTTCTGAAACCACTCATCAGAGCCAGGTCGTCGACCTTCTGCCCTTCTCTCTCTGAAAGGTGCTTTATATCT
This sequence comes from Cynoglossus semilaevis, assembly GCF_000523025.1. Lineage (NCBI taxonomy): Eukaryota > Metazoa > Chordata > Actinopteri > Pleuronectiformes > Cynoglossidae > Cynoglossus > Cynoglossus semilaevis. The sequence goes on along the minus strand of NC_024322.1, from coordinate 3,121,543 downwards.
ACTGAACTTAACACCCCTGTGTTTGTGACGCTTTATCATTTGTGACATTTTGGGAGTGGGTAGATAATTTGACTTTTCCGTCCCTGCGATGTTCAGCAGCCCAGACAACACTCTCTGCAGTGTCTGTAATGTGAGAACTGTCCAGAGAAATCTGTCAAACCTGGAGGAAGCGAAGCCTGGGGCTAATGTTAACATGGCCGTACTGCAGACAGTGATGTAGAAGGTACAGCAGCAGTGCTTCACTTCTCTTCAAGTGGAAATATCAGCTCACCATCTCTTACGGCAGGTCACTGATGTGCTGGTGAGAATGGACTCTCTTTTATCTCCACTTCTCACCTGAACCTCTCTCTTTCCTCCACGTACATTTTTGAGTGGGAAGTGCAGAAAAAAAATAGGCGAGGAGGTTGTTACTTTTTGATAGCCATGCAGGAACCCGGACTGTCAGGCTTGGACTTGGACTGGAAGTTGGAGGAAAAGGCTGAACACAGGTCAAGTGGGGAAAAAAGAAAAGAAACGAAAGAAGTAGTGCTCGTGTCTATTCTAGACTTGACTTCACACTATGTTAAAGATTATTTCTGTTTTTATGTTGCTACCTTATACACATTTGGATATATTTGATTATTTACACTATTGGCTTCCATTTTCTTGACACGTTGACTTTTCTGACAATAAACTGGAAGTCGTTTAATGAAAAAAAACCACACAGACACACACACACCCAGCCAACAGCTTGTAACCCTCTGTATACTGTATGACTTCTGTAGATTTCGCTCATAAAGAGAACATAGAAGAAAAAAAACTGTGTTTTACTTCACCCTGGGGAACGTCAACAGGTGCTACGAGACACATTTGTTTTTCTTGTTAATGCCCTAATTTGTAATCAATTGGCTTGTAGATTTGACTATGGTTCAGCTCAATTATTTGGGTTTTATATATATACACATACACTTTATATATATATATATATATATATATATATATATATATATTTATATACATACACATTATATATATTTATATTATATATGGATATATGTACACAAACATAAACATATATACACACATACACACACATATAAACAGTATATATACACAAACATATATACACACATACACACATATATATACAGTATATATACACACACACATATATACACACACACACATATATATACAGTATATATGCACACACACATATATATACAGTATATATGCACACACACATATATATACAGTATATATGCACACACACATATATATACAGTATATATGCACACACACATATATATACAGTATATATACACACACACATATACACACACACACACATACACATATATGGACGAGACGAAATACACACACAGGCATCACACTGCTACACTACTACACATGCTAAGGTCTACTGTATATTCCAGAGTCATTACTGCTCCACTTGAATTTAACTTGACATAATTGTCTTGTACGCAGCTGCAGATGCTTTAAGTTACTGCCGTGCCTTATGAGTACTTTTATGATGTTCCTCTAATGAAACCCAACACCTCCTGGAGACGTCTCACAATAAACCTCTTCACTGAAGTGAAACTCAGTGCCACCTGACCCCCCCCACCCCCCACCCCCAACCCAAATCTTTTAAAATTTTAAACAGATGGAGAACTTCTGTGTTTCCCATTTACTACAGCAGAGGCGCCAACACTGAACTACAGACACATCACAGGAAGGACTAAAGAACTGTCGGTGAAGAGTAACTTCTCGACTTGGTGAACATGATTGGTTTTGGACCGTACTCTTCCTGTTTGTGTGTTTCTGTTCCCCTTTAAAATGTCATCTGGTGGTCGGTTTACTTTTTTACACAGACCAAACAGTAATTTTCTAGGATTACTCATCTGAAGAGAGGTGTTCCTTAAACAGGACAAAATGTTCACCAGTACACATCCAACAGTACACCAGTACACATACACCAGTACAGATACACCAGTACAACAGTACACATCCAACAGTACACCAGTACACATACACCAGTACAGATACACCAGTACAACAGTACACATCCAACAGTACACCAGTACACATACACCAGTACAACAGTACACATCCAACAGTACACCAGTACACATACACCAGTACAACAGTACACATACAACAGTACACCAGTACACATAAAGGCGTATGTTTCTCTCCTGTGATGACGACACGGCACGGCAGGTCAGCCCCAAGTGTACTCTGCAGGTACTGATCTAAGTATTCAGTAAAGTATTCAGAATGTGTTGGCAGAAAATTTATAGTTTTTAAGACACGCACCTTCAGGAAACATTTCTCAGACGGACTACTAATTTTCTGGTTTAACACAAAGTTTATGGCCCATGGTGATGATGTACACCATATGTGGACCCGCCAAAAAATCACTGATTTAATGTTGTAAAAATAATAATAATAATGTACTAGGTTAGACCAATCTTATGGACAGCTGATGGGTGGTTCACTGTGGTCGTTACTGATACATATACTGTAATTTTACATTTATTGATTTCAAAAGGGCGCCCTCTGATGGTTGCGGTCAGGAGTAAACACCTCATGTCCACTGCATAAATCTGCTTTTGGGTCGGGTTGTTAAACCATGTCACCTCTTCAGTCTCTCCACTGTCTGTAAATCATCATCAGAGCATCACTCCTGACTCCGCCCACATGGTAGGCTTCTCCATTCTTCTGTTCACCATCTCAAACCATTAAGCTTTCATTTCTGACCATTTTCATTCATTTTTCTTGTATTTGCTTTTGTCCCATCTATGAACTGTATCTACCACTGCCTGGAGAAGGACTTCTTAATAATTTAACATTCTCTCTGAAGATTCTATACACACTCAACTCAACAAGTTCCAAAACAATACCATTATCACTACAATTTAGAAACAGATGTCGATATAGATATTTGGAGTGTATGTACTGCAGAGAGAGAGCATTAAATATGCAGTAAGGTGTGAGGACTCTGTTCCAGTCTACCTTCACCTACAGTCTGGACTATCATCTCATTGTATTTCTGGTCTGTTGACTGTTAGGACTGTATTACAGTCACGTTGACATGTTCAGCCAGGTGAAAAAAAACAAATTATATTTTGAAGACCTTTGAAGAGTTTTATAATGAGCATTGTAGTGGCTCAGTGTTTCATTATCATGTTACCCCAAAATGGGAGGAGTTTTTTCTCTTTAATTACATGTTACTATCTTGGGTCTGGAACTTAAATGATGAAGTATAATTAAAAGACCGTATTGACGTATATTGATAAATAAAGATGCTGAACTTTACCAGGAAATTACATTTAGATAATTACTGAGCAGCTGGTGCTCCTCCTAGTGGTCTATAATTTCCTTCAGCACTTCTAGGTGGATCGCCTTAAGAATGGCAATATATTGCTTTATCCTTGTATGATGTCAAAGATTGTTTTAGACACTAATAGTAAAAATCAGTGAAATGGTAGTACAAGATTAAATAGTAATAGGAGTTCTAATGCCAATAATCTACAGTCACATTATTTGGCATAAAGAATGACAGTAATACCAGTGATAACATTCAGGATAATATATACAACCAGAAGGGGCTTAATATGCAGGAAATGTAATGTGAAAGTTAAACTCACGCCCTCTTATGGTCACCAAAGGCATGTCACATTAGAGTAATTAAGTAAGTAAGTGTGGTATTGCATTTTCTGAACTTTAGCTGCATCTTAGCAGAAGCCATGCGGTGTGTGAGGAGGTGTTCAGAACTGAGATGCCAAATCCACTTACCTATTTCTCTGCCCAGTCTGGAGTGCAGGATGGCACCGGCCGAGGTGACCACGGCACACGTCTTGAAGCTGCGCTTCTCTTGTTGCTTATACAGATGTCTAAGTGGGAGGGCCGGCACAAGGCGAGCCCAGCCGAGCGAGGAGAAGGGCTGCTCCGAGCCGTCCACCGTCCTCAGCTTGGCCTGCGCTTTCATCTGACACAGCAGCTCCTTGGCGCTCTGCGCCGCTCTGCGGTGACCCTGGTACGATACGTTGTGTTTGTTGGCGTTCACATAGTTTTTCATTGCGCGCTGGAGCCGAGGGCTCAGCATGCCCGTGGACACGTGGCCTCGCCACAGGCGCTGCACCACAGAGGCCGACTTGGCGAAATGAGACGCCTCCAGGTCAGAGGAGTCCCCGCCGCCGTGCCTCCTGTCCCGTATTCTGTTCCCTAGGTCTTCATCTTCATTTTCCTTCTCTTCTTCATCCCCTTCTTCCCCTTCATCCTCGATGGCATTGTTCTGATACTCTGTGGTCTGAGATGTTCTCTCACGACTCTGGACTGCAGGATCTGAGTAGGAACCTATGTTCTCTGTACCAAAGGAGGACCAAGCTGCCAGGCTCTGGGGGTCCAGGTAATCCTGATGGCCTTCTTGGCTACCGTAGGTGACGTACGGAGCAACGTTGGGACTGTGGCTCACCTCCAGACTTGACTCTGGGGTCAAGGAGCTGGGAGAGGTCTTCGGCTCAGGCTCCGACTCTGGCTCCTGCTCCGGCTTGTCCCTGGGAACGGAAGTGGTGGCGTGCTGCGGATGGGAGGCCTGAATGGAGGCGAGGCGGCGCGTGTCCGGGTGCTGAGAGAGGGTGGAGCCAGAGGAGAACAGAGGCTCGGTCACGTGAGCGTCCAGAAAGTAAGAAAGGAGGGCAAGGAAGAGGAGACCCCAGGCCAGCATCCCTGCCAGCACAAGTCTTCGCCACTGCCTCATACTGGAATTCATCAGCTCCCACTCACATAAAGCCCTGCTCAGCTGGGCAAAGAAGCCACGTTGTCACCCTGAGCCCCTGAGTCAGCTGGAGGGGGCTGTAACACCAAAAACATACACAGAATAAACTACAAACTACTTCTACCTAAACAAAAATCCATTGATTCTATCTTTGAGGTTTGAGCTGCTCACCCTGAGTTGATGCTTCTATTTCTTGGTTTCCATGTGTCGGCCAGTATGTAACAGGACCCTGAGAAGAAGACAAGGAAAGCCATGAATTAGTAGAGGTCAGGAATGTAGATGGGCAAATGAAGTGGTGGGCGGGTCGGGAGACTGTTTCACACTCATTATAGAAGACGAGGTTGTTTTTTACATATATAACTAATAACTGAGTAATTAGGATTTACAGCATCCTCGTTATGATAGTGAAAATAAATTGTAAAAAGAACCAAAAACATTGATGGTGTTTGCCTTCTTTTTTATTTTACTGCAGTTCAGTGCGACTCATTAGGCCGTTTGCCTGCCGACCCACTTATACACTATAACCACTTCATTATGTGGCAGTAGGAGAGGACATATGGGCAGTAATTACACTCAATCCTATGGGGATATTTTCAATATTATTAAATGTGTTTCACTGTAAATGAGTGTGTTTAAGGCAACTGCAGGGATTACAGCCCATAACAGATAATAGGCATATTCAATAATGGTTTATAATCTGGTGGTTTGCAATTAAACATTAGATTAAAGCTCTGATGACCTGACTATTAACCATGAAAATATCGTCTAAAATAAAATATGAATGCCTTCTTTTCTTTAAGTGCTAATAGTAACATTTTTGATGACTTTTTTTTCTTATACTGTTTTCTTACACAAACTTAAATAGATATAAGATAACATCTCAAGTATGAATGCATAAAATGCCAACAGTCTATAGAACACAATGTAACATTGTGACCAATCTTAATATCTGTTCACCTTGGTACTTGGCCTTACTAAAATATCAAGGAGCTATATTGGGGGAATTTTAAGCTATTTTTATTTTATTACTCTTCAATTTCCGGCATGTTTTCTTGGGCTGACTTAGCTAATCACCTAGCTAACTGTTAGTCCTTATCAAATCTATTTAACAACATCAGAGATGTGAACTGTGAGTACTACAGTGCGCGGCTTCCTCTGGAACACTGTTGGTAATTTACAGCAGTAACAGAATAGTCTAGAAAAAAGTGACCATTAATTCCAGAGAGGGACCAAATTAACCACACTTACTTCTGAATCCGGTGAAGGGGTATTTTTCTAGACACTCACTAAAGGCTGTTCACAGCTCATTCCATTTCTTATAAACACTTTGTGTAGATGCACTGAATAAGGCTGAACGCTACAATCAAGGCCTCATCGTCACCAAAACCCTCACTGTATCTTTTTAGCCTAACTTTCTTCCGCTGTGGCTTTGATGATAAGGCAGGTTTGGTGACTGCTTACAGAGTGAAGTACTCGGCAATCAAGGTGAATACATGAGGCATTAAATAGCCTCATATTAGAGGCCAGCAATCTTCCCATCCACGTATAATTATATGTTTTGGACTCTGCGTGTGAAAGTATTTCCTTCGAGACCGAGCCAGAGTGAGTTCGCAGGAGAAGGAGCACTCCTGGGTAATAGGTCTCCTCTAGTCCTAATTACAGCTTCCTGTGTCTGTGGCTGCTTCATCCAGGAGAGTGCAGCGAGATGATCACAGACATCCGCAGCCCTCCCCCCCTTCTAGGCCTCAATCCCTGGGGCAAGGCGGGAGGCCAGAGCTCATGCAATGACCCTGGTCAAACAGCAGGAAAACAGCAGGGGGGTAACTGGGCCGCGGGGAGCACAGACGGTGTGGGAGAAAGAAAACAGTGGATGAGGCTCACATCTGCACAAACACACAACATCTGATGACGTTCTGTGGACCAGCAGCATAATTGGGCCTAAAGGCTTCCACGGGTCGGAATGGAGGTCTGACATTAATCCCCCGGTGGTGCAGTTTCGACATGTGTGCCACCGAGGTCAAAGCGTTACCACGTGGAGAATGCCTTTTAACACCTGGCAGTAAAAGCAGCTTCTCTCACACTCTCGCACACGCAGTGAAACAGGCCGAGAGAACACACCATCGCCCATGGCAATGTTAGCACCGAGCAACTGCCATCTGCCGTCAGCACGCTCCATGTAAGTGCAGGGTATTCCATAGCAAAACATGACAATAAGGATATAAAATACAGACACACATGTGTCGAATTTAATTGAAAACACATTATAATTGTGCTTTAAGTTAAGCAAGATCAATGTTTTTTAAGCTATTGAAAAACATCTTGTGTTTTTCTTCTGTGTCTGTGATATCAGAACGGTGTTCAACTGAATAGGACCAGGTTTCACGCCAAGTGATTTGAAACTGGAAGATCGTGATATTTCATTTTGTATATTTTCGTGACATTTTGTTCGGTGCTGAGACATGGAGTCTTGCTGATGTAAAATACGTGCTGTGAGTTTAAAAACTGCCATAAATTATTATGATTTTCCTGATCTGTTCTTCGGGTTTGTTCTTTTTCTTTATGAATGATCAGAGTGCAAAACACTGAAGAAAAGATGAAGACGGAAACATAACAAGGATGGAGAGACAAATATGGAGACACTGAACGGGGAACATCTTAGGGCGAGCAGTTATCAGATTACTGGCTGAGACATTATCTACCACTGAAGGAAGACAAGGAAAATAACCAAAAGCTAAAACATGTAGAAAGAAAAGGTTTTACAGCACAACGAGGAAAGTCTTCACTAACAAATCAGTGATGGCACAGGGAGTCCCTGTCTCGTCAAAACTAGTTAAAAAAAAGAAAGAGAAGTGATCAAAGAGGTGACATGGAGGTCAAAGGACGGAAGGAAGGAAGGATGGAAGGAAGGAAGGAAGGAAGGAAGGAAGAAAGGAAGGAAGGAATGA
>NC_024322.1:3041282-3111357 GCF_000523025.1 Cynoglossus semilaevis | reverse complement strand
GAAGGAAGGAAGGAAGGAAGGAAGGAAGGCAGGAATGAATGAAGGAAGGAAGGAAGGATGTAAAAATGACCAGTGAGGATGTTTTTATCTGTACCTCTAGTAATGCTAAGCCCAGAGCTAACACCACACCAGCACACTGCTGGGTTTCCTGCTGTTTTTGCTCCATAAAGAATTTGGACTTTTTTTCTTTGAGTTAATGGGATTTTTCAAAAACAAAATATCAAATAACTTCCTCCCCACACTAAATACCCAGTTGTCTGATCTCATATTGATGCTGAAGTCCAGTTTTACTCTTCAGTAACGTGTGTCCGTACGGGGTTCATTAGAAACACTGCCACTTCTATAGAAGAGAGATGATAAAAACAGGAAACCATCTGAAATCCAATACAGCATCATCGTTGAGCAGTCCAACATTGTATATACATGTTGTACGCATCACTGCCACACAGGAGTCCAGCGTGCACATGAGTGGCCTGAGGTGTGCATCCCAAGCATGTGTGAGTGTGTGTGTGTGTGTGTGTGCAAATGAGCCGCCTCACCTGGCAGTAATCAGGAGGTGTGCTTGACTAAATGTAGAGAAACAACAAAATGTGTGGCACAGATGGAGAGGCGGGGGTGGAGGACAGAGACGCTCTTATGAAAAGGTTTCACAAAGAAACACTACCGAAAAAAGAAACGACGCATAAAAAATAAAAAATAAATACAATTCCTGGTGCCAGACAGAGAAAGACGTCAAACTGACTTGGTGGGACAAACACTTCTGTCCAGTGTAAAGGAGCTGAAGTGAAGTGGTCAAACCTTTCATCTGTAGACTGAAATACATTTATAAGGACAGCTCATGTTCATGTAATAAATATTTTTTTCTGATTTTCTCTCGTCTCTCTTCGACCTTCTAAGCGTCTTTCATAATAAGCATGTGCCCCCCATATTTGTCCCTCATTGTCCATGTCTCTTTTCACAGTGTCTCCATCTCAGCCTGTCTCTACCTCTCCTCCTCCCTCTGACTGTCTTTATCAGGTTCTTTTCTGTCTCCATCTCCTGTTTCTGTGTTGTCCTGTCTCACCCTCTCAGTGTCTAGGTCTCTCTCTCTCTCTCTTTTTTTTTCTCTACTTCATTTCTATCTGTCTCTCCCTCACCCCCCTCTCCACTCACCCACACAGTAAAATATCATCTCCACTCTGGTGGGCACTGATTCAAGCCAACACATATTCCAGTCAATGCTCTTGCTGCGCTCTCTGTCTTTGTGTTTGGCGTGCACGTGCACCGGAGGAAGAAATATACTCCGTGCTATAACATGTGACGGTCGACGCTGTATGGATTTGTGCACAGTGAAAACAACACTCTGTCCCAGAGCCGTCCAGAAACTGCTCGTGTGTCACCGTGAAGCAGATCCACAGACGATCACGGCCAACAGACGTGGCACTCTCCTGGTGCCGCTGCGCCGCCCATCTCTCCAGTTAAATGTGAAACTTGAAAAAAAAGAAGCCGCATATCTCATTATAGAGCAGCTGTGACGGGGGACTGCTTTGCTTTCAGCTAATCAACTAATTAATTTGAGTTCAGGTGACTATAAAATTAAAAGTGTTGCAGCGTGGTGTCCCTGTTCACAGCTCCAGGATGATAAGTGGTCTGTCTGGGAGCAGCAGCAGCAGGAGCAGCAGCAGCAGCAGCAGCAGCAGGAGCAGCAGCAGCAGCAGCAGGAGCAGCAGCAGCAGCAGCAGGAGCAGCAGCAGCAGCAGCAGCAGGAGCAGCAGCAGCAGCAGCAGGAGCAGCAGCAGCAGCAGCAGGAGCAGCAGCAGCAGCAGCAGGAGCAGCAGCAGCAGCAGCAGCAGCAGCAGCAGCAGGAGCAGCAGCAGCAGCAGCAGGAGCAGCAGCAGCAGCAGCAGGAGCAGCAGCAGCAGCAGCAGCAGCAGGAGCAGCAGCAGCAGCAGCAGGAGCAGCAGCAGCAGCAGCAGGAGCAGCAGCAGCAGCAGCAGTAGCAGCAGCAGCAGCAGCCCCCAGACCCCAAACTACAGCGGCTACAGCACACACAGGCCTGTGGCACGATGAGAGTGACGACGAGTGAGGAGCTGATGTTGATCTAAAATGATGCAGGGATACGTTTTCATTAATGTCTCCTGCTTCTGTTAAATTTATGATGAACGTTAAACAAAACTAATGATCGGTTGAACAAAGTATGGTGACCTGGGGTGGCCAACCAGTCAGTGCCGCTGAAGATTTGAATTCTTGCATTGTCCTAATGATGCCTGACGTACACTAACAGCAGAACGGCTCTCCCACTCCTGTGTCCTGTGTTATCTTCAAATTTCCTATGTCCTAGTCTAACGTTCGCTAAGGTTGATGTGATCTGGTGATCTGTAGTGGTAAAAACAACACAGTGTGATCCTGCTGCTTATGCTACATTCTTTAATACAGTGTTTTGATCTCATTATGACATTTATTTATTAGTTGCCAACTGCTCTGTCCAGCCACATCAACAGAGATCATTGCTTTATCTAGTGTAATGTAGATCATATGGCTGAAGTTCTGTGTCGGTTGTTTTTTAATGCGCTAAATTTAAATTTAATGCTAAATTAAAAATAATAAAAGTAAAATAATGAGCGAAGTACTTCCTAAATAAATCGCTGAAAAAAACTGATGCAAACTAGTGTGCACAACTGCTGCCATGTAAGCAGAACCTGAGCTAAAAGCCCCACAAGCTGTTCTTCCTGTTCTTATCAGACTCTAAACTGCTGATGGGAAATGGATTAAAAAGTAAATAAAGTTATAAAATGTCTTGCCAGGATCATTATTCATTATTAGAGTTTCACCGCTGCGGGCAAAAGCAGTTTGCTCTTGATTAATTCAACGTTTTACCTTTAATTTATTTAACCCGAAGCACAGTCCAGGCAATAACATCAGCCTTTTACTCTGCTTCTGTCAGTGAGCGAATAACAAGATCAGACTAATGTGAATTCACCTCCTACAACAGGAAAAAAAAAAACCCCGATGAATATGACACAAAATCAGTTTAAGGGGCAGACACAACAAGGAGAAAAATAAGAAAATAGGAAAACCGAGTAAGTGAATTTATGGATTTTTTCTTAAAGTAATCACATTTTTTAAGTCCCAGCGAGGCCTGCAGCTCCCTGTCGTAGTATTTTCATTTTGTCTACAGTACAGGCATAGCCAGAGGTGAGTGTACTGAACTCTACGGCCACTGTTTTACTGCCAGAACAGGATGAAAGTGCGTCTACAGGCTGGAAACATCCCATTGTATACTGTTTAGTCCACCTTAGAGCTGAAGAGAACCTGTCAGGTAAGCAAAGAAGGCTTTCTCTGTAGGATTAAGAAAATGAAATGTTGCAGTATTATGATAGTACAACCAGAAAACATCAAATACTGCAAATATTAACAAACAGCTTACCTTAAAGCTTTTCTTACTGCAGTATTTAATGTTAAAAAAGGGCCTCAACAACTGATTTACTTCTGTGTAATCTCCGGATTTTGTTTTTACAACTTTATGTTTGAAAAACATGAAAAAAAATCTATTAACTTTTCTATTTTATATTACTTAATTTTGATGTCACGAAGCTAATAAATTATTATTATGATCTATTTCCTTTGTTTCTCCACTTGAAATTAAATCTGGAATTTCCAAATATTATGTCAACAGAGCTGGAGTGAAGCCGACGGAACATTCTGAACACATTAGCATTTAACCTCACGTCATGAAACGCACCGTCAAGACAAGACGGTGCGTTGAGGTGATTGTTGTGGTGTGTTGCACCACCTCACACTGAATGATCTCATCAACACCCGTCTGCTCTCGTACCAATTCCTTCACATTGGAGTCCACAGTCACAGTCATGTAACCTGTCACACCAAAACACACCGGCGGTGACAGAAACCAAACCTGCCACTAATGCTGCAGAGGTACTTACAGTACACAGGTATTGATACCGATATCGATCTGGAAACCATTTGTGTGTCACTGCTCCAACATGAGCCGATGCCGTGAGCGTAATATTTCACCACACAAAGCAAACTGATGTACTTCCAGATCAGACACGACAGGAGCCCAGAGACTGAGGAGGACATTAAAGAGGAGGGAGAAACTGGAGCTCAGAGACACGGACGGGCTAAGTGACTCGCTGCTTCCTCTCATAATGAAGACCCCGCTCCTGGTCGACCCGCCGCTGCCTCCAGAGGCGATGAGGTCATTACAGTGTAAGACATTAGGCTTCAGCCGAGGTAATTATACCAACAGCGTTTGGTTCTCTGCTGAGGGCCCGTTACATTTATCACATCTTGCACGCTTCAGCTACAGTGAGGAAACATCTTACACTCCCCCCCACCCCCCGTTCCTGGGGGCAAAACAACCCCCTCTGAACCTCAACAGTTAGGGTTTAACGTGTACAAATATCCGATCAGAGTCGTGGAACAACCAAGACGCGTCTAATTAATGTCTGTCGATGCAGCTGATAATGTGGTGCCATAAAGTGAGAGTGGAAAGACCTAGCCACGTGGTTGTGGAAGTGCAGCTTTGAAGGAGCTAGAAGCAGAAATACAAATAGAAAAACATTTTACAGTATAAAATCAACAGTAAACGAGAACGAGAATCTAACGGAATTATTTGGATTCAATTTATTTTTATAACCATTTGCGCTCAACCGTTCAACGCAGATACACACGTTTCCGAAGGCACCTGAACACACCATGTGACAGCTGCAACAGCAGCACGACAACATAGTCCTAGTCTGTGTAGACCTGGCGGTTTGCGCCTGTTATCAAACCTGCTAGCACAGAATGGACAGGTTTTTGACAGTGCTAAAATCATGTTTGTTAATATTATTCTTATGTTAAAAACATAATAATTATTACATAGTGAAAATAAGAAGAAAATATGTGATGTTTTCTGACATTTTTGTAGGATTGTGAGCTTGAGTTCCCCAGGTACACAATGTACCCACAAGACCGATGCTACTAGGTCTCCTATCTCCTTTTTTTTGTGTGTTTCTATTTAAGCTATCTTCATAAAGATGTCCATCTGTATGAATTGTCTCAGAGCTGAACCTGTGCTTCAAGGGTAAAAATGAAAAGACCATGGTGAAGACGGTGAGAAAAATCCACAACCCCCGCAGAGCTCATCGACAGGAACGTTAGGACCAGAGGCAGAGCTGGGAGAAGGGAGAAAAATGATATATCCTGCCCTAATCCTGCTGCTGCTCCGACATGATGACATAATGAGAGGGTTCCTTTTCCCTTTCCTTCCACTTCGAGAGCTCACCTTCTCTCCTCCCCCTACATCTGCCTGATTCTGTGACCTACATTCAGCTGTGCTGCCTGTGCACCCAGATGTAAGTGCGGCCCCCGCTGTCATTTCAGGGGTTTTTCCTTGAACCGTGTGAAGACAAGAGTTAATATTGCATTATCGTGTGCATCTCTTGTTTATCGGAGGGAAAAGAATGTGAATGAGTGCATCTGTATGTGTGTGTAAGTACTGTAGTACCAACGGACTGAGCTAATACCAGCAGTAAATCAGCTGCCTCCCCACCATTAGTGATAAACAAGCGGAGTCGAGATCACACACTGCAGGCCGCGCACCTCATTCCAGCCATGGAACCGACTGTCAATCACACACTGTACACACTGGGACATGTTATCAGATGACTGCTTTGAAGTCGCCAACAAAAGATTCATTTAAAGCCAAAATGTACAGAGACACAATTTAACGTTAAGTGGTCGAAACCATTGGAGCAAAAAAAAAAAAAAAAAAAAATTATTTAAAGAAAAACTATTCTTTAGTTTCATAATATCTAATGCAGGTCAGGTAGAATAACAAGAAATTAAGACAAAAACCAAGGGATGAAATTACTCTCCAAAAGTTGCAAAAATTGTTACAATAACAACTAAAATTATGCCAACATTTAAAAAAAAATTCAAATGATATTTATTAGACTTAAAAAAAAGCTTAAGATTGGCCAAATCAAAAATCACTAAAAGATAAAAACAAAACCAGCTAAAACATTAGCAATATTATTATATTATAATATATATAGCTTAACCTATAGTATAAATAGCTCAACCTTGTCAAGGCAAAAATAAAAATTATAAAAAGATTAGTGTAGCGGTTATCACATCCTCCTCATTGGTAGTTGCTAATTGCATAAACTGAGCTATTAGCATAGGTTTAGCATCCTGTATTTAAACAAAAACATGTTCCTTGACGGCAGGTCATCAAGTGAAGTAATACTAAGAATTGTCAGAATGCTAATGGACCTCTCCATCCAAGTACCACAGCTGGTCCTCAGGCCAGACTTTGAACATGTCTGTCATGAAGGGTTCACAGAGCTCACTAGGAGAAAAAAGGCTAACATTCCTCTCTGTGCCTGAGCTCACTGACGAGTACAGACTTGAAGCAGTCAGCGCGAGTCTTCTCCTTCTCCTGCAGTGTACCTGGTGCTGCTTTGAATGATCTGCCAGGATGATAACAATAAAAACAACTACAAGTCGTTGTGCTGAAAACAGTCAGACTGTGGGCTTGAAATGTTCCACGGCACCACATCTGTCCTGCGGCACTTTCACTTTGATCTCATTTACCACAATTTTTCTAATGAACACGCACAAATGGTTGACAGGGAATTCATCAGACATGTTTTTATCTGCTTCATAACTTTATCTCCAATGGTTGAGGGCATAATTCAGTGGTAATTACAGCTGCTGTGATCTCCTGCAAAAGCACTAGCGTAAACGTACAATATACATGTGTTTAAATGCAAACGTGGATGATTACTTCGACTCTTCGACTGCCGATGTCTGAAATTAATCTTCAGTAACAACTGCCTGTCATTTTCGGCCCATTAAAAATCCATCATTTGTCACTGCTCAAAATCTGAATATTGTCAGCCTCGTGAGCACTTCCCATGTTGGAAGAAGAACAGTTAATTAGACCAAATCAGTGACAACCACTGGACACCCATCTGATTAAAAAAAAAAAAATCATTTTTTTCCATCTCCTCCATTGTCACCTTCTCTGTTTTGGACCACCGCATTTGCATTTTTACAACTAATTAACAGAACGAGACACAACCTTTTAATTTGCCTACACAGACTGGTGCAAAAATCACAGAGCAACTGCAGATGTTACATTTTAATTGCGTGGCATTTTCTACGCCTCTTGAAAAAGACCATTAGGTGTTGTAACGCCACCTACTAGGCTGGAATGTGCACATTGTGTAGCCACTGGTTAGGGAAGGTCGCAATTTGTTTAACTGACTAATCTGGACCGATGTCATAATGAGCCAGAACTACAACTCTGTCCAAACATGTCGAGGTGAAGTTATGAAATACATTTGACAATGAATCATCACGTTAGCTGTTGTGAACCCATGACGGTGTTGTGGCACAGACTTATACTTTTGGAATGGAACACTCAGACTTCAACCATGGAGACTTCAGTACTCAGCTGTAACGCCTCTTTTTGGACTGTTACTTAACTCCAACTCGTTGAGTTACGAATACGAATCACCGCCTCACGTAGTCAATAAATCAAGACATATGCGAGGACTGAGAGTTCCTAAAGCAATATACACATACACCACTCCATCGTGTGTCTGAGCGACAGCAGCTCACAGTAATGATAACATGGTGTTGATCAGAGGGTTGTTCACCGAGCAGCCGTTGCAGCTGTTGTCGTCAGATTCACTGACGAACGTATTGGAGGTAACCAACACTTCAGCTCGCTTCACAACTCCAGTTCCTGACACTGAACCCCGTCTGTGGGCGTAACCATAAAACACGGCTGGTAACCACGTATATATTTGTTTCTGAATGCTAGAAATCAAATCATGCAACATTACAGCCAATCGCCAGCAGCAGATTAGATCTTCATCACATGATTCAAACCTGGGTACAGTTCAGTCAGGGCCATAAAAGAACTGCAGTTTCTCACCCTCACTTTTAACATGATCTATCAGAGGTGTCAAACTCATTTTTTACAACTTCAGCAATACAGTTCCCCTTGAAGGGCCGATTGTAAATGGAAGACTGTATAGAGCCGGGGTCCCCAACCCCTGGTTCGCAGACCATTACATCAAGTCCACAGATCATTTGGTACCGGGCACACAGTGACAAAATGTACTTAATTTTTACTATTTTACTTCATTCAAAGGCAATCCAGTCCATTTCATATCCATTTACCTTTTTTTATTTAAAGATAAGCTGGCAAAATTATATATATATATATGTTTAAAATAATAGGTCATGGGTAAAGGGTGGTACTAGCCGGGGGCCACATAAAATGGCTTGGCGGGCCGCATTTGGCCCCCAGGCCTTGAGTTTGACACATATGCTCTAAATGATGAGTAAATGACTAAAAATGAATAAGCTATTAAATTAGCTAACAATGAGATGCAACGATAGAAGAAGACAAAACCAAAATTAACCCATACCAAACTATAAATTATTTAGTGTAAGTCCAGCCATCTTGTAAAAATAAATCAAAACTATATACAATACCGCATCAAGATATGTTTAAGTATCTTATATGTTAGTTATATTTTCACTAAAAGAGTTTTTTTTATATAAAACATGACTCCATTCTCCCCTCTCCTCTCCTGATTATAAAAAGCAAAGCATTGAAAATTTAAACCAGGCCCTTCCTTAAACTTTAATGAGACCATTACCACACCCCCCTCCCATCAATTCCATTTATAAATAGACTTAACCAATTATGTCGGCGCATCAACCAGTGTGTAATAAGAAGATATTCTATCTGAGCAGCTAAATACTCATCAATACTCATTGTTCCGCAGACGCTCGTGAATTATCCTGTGGTATTTATTACTTTGCCGCAGTGTAATCAGTGGACTCTGTGCTGTGATAGCATGTCATATAACCTCATTCTTCCTCCGCTCTGCTCTTCGTTGCCCTCAGAAACCCCCCCCCGCACCCCCCCCACACCCTTTTATCTGTTTTTTCTTTCTTTTCGCGCCCTTCCTTCACAGCCTGGCATTTCTCACGCTTGCTTTTAAAAAGGATAATTTATTTGCTTAATCAAGTGTAAAGGTTTGACCTTAAAAACTTGTGCGGCTTTTAAATGCGCTGTGACAGAAAAGCTGTGAACTAAATTTTTTAGTAACTTCAGGAGAACTCTCTCCCCCCAGCTTACATGCACTATATCTGAGGCTGTTCATAAATCATTCAGGATTCTGGTCTCACAAATGTAGACGTTAACACACTTGGTGTAGTAGCTTTACGGCATCACTTACAGCTTTTTTGCAACAAAACAAGGGCACGGAATATTCCATTAAAAAAAATTCAAAATATCTAAACACAATTTTAAATATTCCTAGTCCTAGAAATTTGGGCTCAAGATCACTAGAAACCGATGGTGTGATGGTTCTCCATTGCTAACGGCAAAACAACACCCTAGCTTTTGGCAGCGTTGCTGTCAGGGGATTAATGCTTCTCTAACAGTGTCGTTCACCCACTTTTACATCCCTCAAAAAGACGTCATGCTATTTGGTGTTAGCATGTGATTCTGGTTAGACCAATGGACTAGTAAAGCACTGCAGAAAGTAACTAATATCCATATTGAGTGATGAAGTAGTTGAAGGGGAAATCAGAACAATAGGTTTGTTTGTTTGTTTTTCTGTGACACACACTTCCAACTGACTTCTGATTCACACAGATTCAAACAAATGATTAAACCGATACTGCTAACGTAAGCAAACAAAAGCCTACTCCAGGGAAGTTAACCACGCTCAACTGCCGGGACAACTTGAAATACGGCATGTTAGATGTTGTGAATCAAAGGCAGAGAGTGTCATAAAATTTTCTTGTACTTTCTGGAAAAATCTGACAGCCCTGAGACAGATGGTTCACACAATTACCTGCCAAGTATATTTTGAGAGTCTCTGCCTTGTTTGGAACACTTTCTAACAAAAAACCCACAGATGGTCAAATGCTACAAACCATCTGGTGCATCAGGATCAAATATTTGCTGTATATCTTTGACTGTGTGTGAAGACGAACATTTCACCCTGAATGACACGGTTGGTGGACTGGTTGATATGGATGGACTTAAATCAGAGAAACTGCTGGAACTGTTTATATAAGATGATTTAACAATGATTTATGTTGGAATTCATTATTTTAGTTAATATCACATAAAACAAGCACACGCCTCTGGTCCTGACTCCTTCATCATCCAGATAATTATTTGCCCCTAAAATACAAAGTGCCTCCAAAAACAAAACCCTCCCACAATTAGCCATCACTAATGTTACGAGGGGAGCTGAAGGATGGAGCGTCAGTCTTTTAGATTTGTCTCACGTGGGACGACTTGCATCCTGCTTTAATACCAAGTGCACTAAGGTCAGTTCAGAAAGACTCCACTCCACTAAAGACCAAACCCATTGAAGCAGATCAGGCCGGTCCTTTACCCCAGACTTCAATCTTCCAAATAAAAAAAAAAGATGTGCTTCAACACTCATTCGTCCAGTTCTATGGAAACAACTCCATCCAGTGATGAGGTCTGAGGTAGAGGCCTCCCCTCTCACACCTGTCACAGCCCATCTGCTTCAGAAAATTCACACCTGATGCCAAATGCCGGTGTAGAGACGGGGGTCTACTTCCTGTGTGCTCACACATGAACACGCTGCTGGAAATATAACTGTAAAACCGAGCGGCGCGGACGCCTGGAAACACACACACACAGGCAGGGACAAGGTCAGCACACCAATTAGCCTCTGTCGTTCCATTAGAGCAGCATGTGAAGTGTCCAAGCGCCTTGTCATTACCCAAGAAGAGGACGTGTTTCATTTAGGAACGGCCGCGCTGACATGACGCCCGGCTGAAAACAGGCGTAGGACGAATGCAGACTCCATTCCGGGCGAAGGAAAGTCATCATCGTATTTCAGCCTCGCACAGAATCCAACAGCACTCAAAATCAGACGTACGTGTATAGAGTACATCTGATTTTGTGTACGTATATACAGTATATATCTAACAAAACGAATATGTGTAGACCATGAGAAAAAATATCATGATTGTTAATGTTCCCTTCGCTTTCTCACAAATTATTTTCTCCCCAAATACTGTCGCCAGACAACTGCTTTTCTTTCTTCGAAAAGGGAGCCGCTCAACCCCGTAGGTTCCACGGTATACATTTATATACACATAAATACACACATAAATATATATATATATGTATATATATACACTGTGTGTGTTTGTATATACGTATATATATAGACATGTATATGTCTATATACAGTATATAGTTCTAAAGGTTACTGCCACTTTAAAACGGAGGGACATCTGAAAGGCAGGACCTCGACAGCCTTCTGATAAATCACAGGGGGCAGTGGTCCTTGATGATAGCCTTACACTGTGCACCGAGCTCTCCCAAGCACCGGCTGCCAAAAGCAAGGTCCTGTGAAGGAAATGAGGCTCTACGCTTCACATTATAGCCCATAAATACAGCCAGCGGCGCTGACGCCCACAGTCGCTGAGCATCTGATGTACGGAACAAGAAAAAGGCCACCCACAGATCACACTGCAAATCAGCTCTCATTGTAGAGGCTGTGAGGTGGGCACAGTGCTTGCACCCTCAGTTTTATGATATATTTGACTGGCAAATTAAGTCCAAAGTCAAAGACAGGTTTGAGCGCAGGGGAAATAAAACGTCATTTAAGAGCCACATAACAGACACCGACGTCAGGAAATGAACCGATACAGCTCCAAATGAACACCTTCACATTTATATTTTGAGTTGTTAAAAATACTTATTATTTTGGAGAATAAGCATGAATCCAAGTCAGACAATCAATATTTGCCCTTAAAAAGGTAAAGGATAAATAACTGCACATTGATAACATTTTATAGAGTTTAAAACAATTACCTAAGAAGTGTTTTATTAATTTAAACCATTTCCAAGATTCATAGCACAATGATAACTCAAAGACAACAAAAGTTAGCTTAGAAAAAAAAAACACCTTAAGCTTTTGTCCTTAAATCAGTCTGCCTCCCCGTAAACAGTCTACTTCAGAACAAATGTTGCCAAGGTTAAATACTGCTGCTGATGTGTGGGAGAATGGAGTCATTTACCAGAAAGACTCAGGCTGAGGCACACACAGAAACACAGCACACAGTTTGTTCAATGATGTCTGAGCTTTGGAAAAAAGTCACCAAACAATCACAAAGATCACAATAGACTGAAGGTTCTATCAGACATTAGTCAATGTCCTGAGGTTCTCTAGAGTTTCCTGGAGAGCTGTCTCAGAAAGACAGGCCGTTCTCTGATAAGACCCTCGTGTAATTCAACGGTGCTAAACCCAAAGCACTGGATACTAATCCAACTGACTTATTAGCACAGACAGCATTTAAAACTGTAGGGCTGATAGCTAATGTAGGAGAGATCCCAGATTCCTCACTGACGTTGTTCTAGCAGCTACAGAAACACCGACCTCATTTGATGTCATCATACAGAACCACTTCACCAGTGCGGTACACCAGTGGGAAATGTTCACACCACCGACATGCCAGATTTTTTTTGGCTAACCTTCAGAGTGAAGGACACTATCAGCCAAGTGCAGCTGCAGAAAACAAAAGCCACTGACCACATCCCCCCCTCCTCACCCCCGGAGACCCTCGCCAACACACAGTGCACAACACAACAGGTTTCCTTGGAAATGTAAGTCACAAACACTGAATGCTAATGGCTTTATTGTCCAGGTCAGAGTTTCTTCATGCAGCAAATTAAGCTGCACGAAACTGAGATTTTCTTTGAGAAACTGTATCTGAACCAAACCTCATTTTTCCTGCAATTTGAGGTCAGATTTCACAGAAGGGTCAGGAGTAAGAAGTGACTTCAAATATTTCTAGTATTGGCTACACGCAGGCACAGGATACGGGGAAATTAATGTATCAGTTTTATTTACTAAATGGACAAAAGATAAAGAAATGTCACATGTCATAATTAGACATAAGGTCATAAAAAACCTGACAAAGACCATAGCCAGCTAGAATAAAGTGTTAAAGTATACATAAAAATGACACTGGAATTAGAGTTAGCTAAGGACACAGAGTAAGCTAAAACAAAAACAGTAAAAACAGCTAAGAGGTAGTTAGAATGTGGCTAAAGGTTAACATGGAAGTAGCCAACAGTTAACAGGTGACAGTTAACTTTGGAAAAGAAACTCCAATTATTAAGTGTAATAGTAACACCTAACTATGAAAAATGCTAACCAAAGAGCCATCAGTGCTGGCTACAAAATTATATTTAATGACGCCCCAGAAACAGTCCACAAACTGCCCCAAAATATACATCACTCCGGCCAAAAATGGTCATTTCCACACATTTCAACACTTGTAGTCCAGAAAAGATCATTTAAGTCAATCAAGGTCACAGAGTGCCACAGCCCTGCCACTTGATGAGAGGGTTATTAACTGAGCAAAATTAACTCAATAAAGATCCTCAGCTTCATTGTCTTTAACATTCTTTTAACGAATAAAAACACAGTTTGGCTTCATTCAGAACGGAGCCATTGGCGCAGACTGACATTTCACCAAAGTAAAGACAGCGATTGGACTCATTCAAATTCATATTTCACACGGCAGCAACAGAGCAGAAACTAAAGCGAGAGCGGACTACCTAAAGAGGGGCTTAGCTTCACTTTCATTTTCAGACGGCTTAACCTCCCTGTAATCGCCGTGACCTCTGGACACTGGGTCAGATTAGCCAACCATCAGAAGAGCAGCAGTACAACGGGGAAAGCCGGGCTACAGTAAGCTGCTTAAACATCCCATGTCTCTTCTTAAGTAGATACAGCATAAGGAGCAGAATGCCGTTACATCCACACGCTCGCGCACGCACACACTCAGTCTGCATTTCAGGAAGTCTACAATCCTGTGAAGACGTCTAATTACCCCAGACATCCATGTGTTTCTCATGGAGAGTCCCGTCCTCCATGCTCACACAGGACTGAGAGGCACAGCTGCTCTTGGTGACTGCGCTGCTCCTGCTCTTTGAAGGCTGAGCTCAGATAACTGCTGCTCTGCTCTGTTAGTGTGCATCTGAAATTACACCTCCACCTTTCCCAGGGCGCCCCTGCCCGTGCGTTCTCGGCGCGCCGTAGCACTGTATCTCCACATATGCATTCTGGAACAGAAAACAAATCCACCTCCAGCAGCAACATTACGGGAAACCTTTGAGTCAAGAGTAGAGGGTGGTTCGATACAAGTTACTCAGGTCCAGTACCGATGTCAATCCGATACCTCCGATGCTCATAGTTAGGGCTGGAACTTTATCGCATTCCTTTGGATTCATTATTCCCAGAAAAATAACACATTCAATGAAATGTTCACTTTCTAATTTCCATCATATCGATAACACTGATGCACACGCTGCCTACTGGTAGGTGGCAGTAGTGCATCTAATGGTTCTGCCCATTTAGAAATCAACAGGCAAAACATGAAGGTCCAGTACATCGTTGCACTTACAGTTATATTAAAGAAAACAGAAGAAATAAACAACACAAATGAGCCCAAAACGTTTGACCTGTGACTGAATACTAATATAACACATTCAGACAGGACACACAAAAAAAAAAACAACTCTGGCTTTAAACATTTTCAACCAGTGGAAATGAGGCCTGAGCTCTGTATAGTTACAGCTCAGTGTTTTTCTGTTGTCCACTTTCAAATTTCAAATTTACATGTTCATTATTTTCACACTGACAGCCACTAGAGGGCACTATAGCTGGCTGGTGCGACTTATACTCCAGAGCGACTATAGTCTGGGAAATACGGTAGTTGGTTTTGACTGAAGTCAGGCTAAACTTTAGCACCTTGGTGTCCTGATTATAAAACATAACAGCCAATCTATTAAAACTGACTTTTTCACCACATACTACTACAATATTCCCGCATTTGTACTGCAGTTAAGGATCTGTAGAGATTATGAAATCTATTTTGTGCAGGGCTGCTACATTTTTAGGTAAATTTGTAGAGCCATATGATATTATCGGCCGGTATTAGCATAATTATGTCATATGGATACTAATTGTTATCGGGTGTGCCTCCGAAAATGTAACATCTGGGTTTTTGTTTTAGATCTTGGCAGGAAAGCCTTGCGTTTCTCCTAGGTTAGTGTTTCCAAAGTAAGGGGCAGGCTCCCACAGGGGGCACTGAGGAGCTGTTGAGTTTCAGAGTTACTTTCTTTATTTGTGCCAGAGGGGGGAAAAAAGCACTGATCTGTAATTTTTATTTTTTTTCCTTGTTTGATGGAAAACAATTCTGTAGGAATGGCAGTGTTTTCAACACAGTTCAGTGGAGTTTTTTTAAAAGGTTATTGATGTCTGCCTACAAAAGAGGGCGCCACACAGGACCTTTGGGAAGAACTGTCCAAAGTAATATATAACATAAATAAATGCTTCATGCTACATAATCATTAATGCTAATATAGCACTTGGAAGCAGCATATTTTAGGTTACAGTGCCTTCATGGCTGTACATGCGGTAACAGCGATTCACAGAGAACGCTTTAGACGACACTACAGAAGCTTAAAGAAATGGGAACTACTGGAATAACAAAATCAGAACACCACTTTGACTTTCTGTGTTTGAGGCTCTGACCTCAAGGTTTGAACTTATTTTTTGTCAATTTTTCTGACAGTACAAATTTATTTTTGTATTTTTATATTTTATTTTTATTCAAAAGCTGTAGAGACGTTTTTTTAAACAGTGATAAAAAATAAATATTTTTTTTACTTTTTGGGGTAAATAACAGTCTGGTCCTTCCATAAGGGGAAACTCTGTTGGCTTTTGCTTTCTACAGTGAGAGCAAACAATAATTCCTAAATCCACCCCTAGAGACTGGTTCTTCTCCCTTTAGTAGAATTGTGTTTTAAAGCCTTTGCTGTGGGGTACTGTGCATGATAATGTCTGAAAATATTGGTTCACGACTTCATCATTAAATTTTGGAGGCATAAAATTTTTAGTGCGCAGATAAATCTCTGTTTTCTCCTTTGGTTTTTTGACGGAGCCCAGTCTCGTGGGGACGATCCACGGGACTGCCAACCTGCCAATCACAGTGCCACTAATTCTGTTGTGAGCATCTCAAATGACTTTGGCCTATATTGATCAGTGTGTGCGAAATCTCTCTGCTCTCTTATACCACGGCAAAATTAGAATGGAATATGGTTAGAGGCGACATATAAAGCTGCTGGTGTGCACACCTGCCCTCTGTCTGTACGTACAGGGTCAGCCTGCTCCGTCTGAGGCAATATTAATCCAGAGGTGGAGACAAAGGATACAATTCAGTGTGAAGCAGGGATTAGATTATGTGCATGGGCTGAAGGGAAGACGTTTTCAAAGCCATTTTTAATAGACAGGTGCTTCAGATATTGCTAGAAGATTGGGTCTGGGGTTGGCTGGCTGTATACAACAGACAGGTGAGAGTTCAGTATAAGAATATCTGGGACATAAAGGCATACGATGGCACGCAGATTCAAAGCAAAGGTAGTCTGAGAGTCTGTTTCTGCATTCGCTCTCAGGCGCTTGACTCGGACAATTGTTCAAAGATTTCACTAAAGTGCGGTTATGCTAAGCGCAGGGAAATGTGCGTTGCTACTCTTGCAGGGCTTTGTATTCCGACACATGGTCGGTCGGCAGAATAATCCAAGGCAAATGTTTGGAAAGCAGCTCAATCACAGCACATTCAAGCGCTGGCTGTGCTTATCCGCACGAACCATTAGCACTTCCATAATGTGCTCTTAATGCAAATAAAAGCATCGCTGCTTTGCTTAATTTCTGCTCTTCAGAGCCGTGAGGGGAGCTGATGTCGACCGACGCTGACGTTAAAGGATGGTCAGTATAAACACTGGACAAACTGCTCACATATCACTGATGTAAAACATTAACTGGGCCTAGTCATTACACAGGCAGGAATAAAAGTTTTCCTCTTGTTGGACAATGACTCAGGACCGTTTTCTTGCTTTATATGGAGTTCCCTGAACTCATGAACCTGGGTGGAAATATTTGCACAGGTCTAGGCCGGATGGCACACACTACCAAATTCTGTGGGAGCAAATCAGTTTAGCTGTTAGTTATACTGTTCATAAAAGTTTCTCAGATACAGACATGATTTGTCACAAACCACTGAGATGTAACAAAGTCTCAAAACTCCAACCTTCCCTGGTCCCTACACCAATAGAGTTAGAGTCAAACATTCTTGGCTCACTTCCCGGAGACTTAAAGAAGTCTTTAGGAGGCTTTAAAAATACTTTAGTGTTTTCTTTACTGTGAGATACACTTGTGTGGATGGGATACCAAAGAATGCAGTCAAATTGCTGTTTTCAGAAAATCCATTCATGCCTGAAGACTTCCAGGAGACTCCGCACTTTACTCTGTAGTCTGCTGTTCACATGGGACGACTGAAGTGGGAAACCTTCACAACAACGGTCTCCAGAGGATTCATGTGTGGGTGCTGAGTCTGAACTGTTTCATACTGGAAGCAGGACACTCAGCCATTCACTTGCTGGGACTGTTCTACACAGATATTCTCCTGCTCCATTTCTCCCCTGATTGGACACTGACTGGAGATCAGGGGCTGGCAGAAGAATCTCCACACTGACTTCTTTGAACATTTGCATTCCCGCACAAAGACCCACAGGACAAAGCAGCGAGACAGAGGCAGCCATTCATATTCAAATCTGCACCTATGGTCAATTGATCAAGTGTCTCTCATTAATCTCAGCCTCATTTGCATGTCTTTGGACTGTGGAAGGACACCAGGCTGGGGTACCTGGACAAACACTGCAGAGACCAAGGAACACACACTCTGGATAGACACCAACCCTGGTGAACGGCAGCTGCTTCAAACCAGTTTAACAAGATGTGAATGGAAAAACTGACATAAACAATGACGTATTTATGGTTCGTTCAAACACGCGCCTCCATCCCAACGACAGCGGGAGCAATACCGTGTAGGACTCTCCTTTCAGAATTCCTCACAACAACCTCAAAGAGCAGCCTTGGAAAGTTGCAGATACAGAAACACTAAGTGAGACTTTCCTGACGCAACGACACGTTAACCTGGAGAGAACCTCCCAGTGTGTCCTCCATGCAGCACAGGAGAGAGGACGAAAAAAGTGGAACCAGACCTGCCTTCAGACGAGCGCGGAGGCCTGAGTGTGTTGCTTTTTCAGACGCTAATGAGTTTCCATCTCCTCTCACCTCTGCCACTTTTTCTTTAGAGTGATGCAATCACGCCCTTCAGTGACACCGAGATAAAGCCCCGACAGCCCTGAGTGACAAACTTCCACTTTCTTTATGCTGATAGCAGACGTGTCTGAGAGACTTCAAAAGGACATCCCAATCTGAACCCCCTCCCTCAGTCACATACACACACTCGCATACAGGAAAAAAGACACCTTAATTACCCTTGACACGTGTGTGTTTTGCCTCCTTTTCACAGGCTGCGATCCTGAGGTGATTAAGAAACGTAGCACCTCTGCGCTTGCTGTAAAGCTGAGACGATATGTTGAGGTTACTAATTGTAATGCTGCAAGCTGTGACGAGGATGTGAAGGAAGCATTTGTTAAATAGTGCAAAACCCTCAGCACAGGGAGGGAAAACCACTCATCCCCTACACTACTCCAAGGAACCTATGCAGTATATTTTCAACAACAATGGGAAGCAAGGACGAGTGTTGAGCAAATCCTCAGGGGACGTTTGGATAAACACAACCAGCGACATTGACATTCACTCCAAAATGAATGTGACGGTAAACCAGAGACAAAAAGTGGAGAAAACCTACATACAATGCAAGAAGACAGAATCTTTACACAAGGCTGAAAGCAAGAGCAAATACAATGAACTGGCAGCTCTTTACGCTTCTTTGGGATTTTGCACCAATGACTTGACTTTTTAACTATACGTCGCAAATCAGTTAAAAATCGATCAAATGTATGCTGATTCACATCAGTTTAAATGAAAAATAATCACGCATCAAGGTGTTAGACCTATGCTGTGTTATCTCTAATAGCCTCAGCTCATACCGTCACACTACACACTAGTAATACTAGACTGAAAAGACTTCTGTTGATTCATGTGTATATTTTGTTCCCTACGAAGCCTGAGTGACATTCAGGTGTTCACACAGAACTTCTACCACAGACAGGAAACTCGTTACAGTTACGACTCTTTGGTTGTTTAATATATTGAGAGTTAAAAAGGATCATTGTGATTGGTCATGATTTCTCTGGAGCTCATTTGGTTAAAAAAAACCAAATCATATCATGTTGTGATTATGGGTGTTTTCACCCCAGCTGTTTACCCCTCTCCAATAAGCAGTAGTTAGAGAGCAGTGGGTGGAAACGTGCATGAATTAACCTTTGTTTTGCTAAACGTAACCTTTATAAATGACCGTAAACATTACTTCACATATCACTGGAAACCAGACCCATCACCAACCTAATGTAAAGGTAATGCAGTGCTGCCAACCCTTTTTTGGCTCGTGACCCCATGTGACATCACGTTTCTGGCGACCCCAGAGACTCAATCATGTTTGTTTTACAGTGTTGTTAATAAAGAGTTACCAGATGAAGTGTGTGTGGTGTTTTTAAAATTCCAGGTGACAACATATGGTGTTGAAAAACATTAAACCACATTTTTAACCCATCACCACAGTGAGCAGGGGGCAGCGTTAAGCACCCGGGGACGGTGCCATGCTCAGAGCACCTCAGTGGTAGCTGGGCAGCTGGTGGACTTGAACCAGAAACCTTGCAGACCCAAGCCTGCTTCCTTGAACACCAACACACCACTGCCCTTAAAACAAAACAAAAACAAAAACACTTCATAGCTTTCAGATCTTGACGGATGAGGAAATAAACAGTGTGAATTTCCTGTGTGAACGTTTTAATTACTCTAAATGAAAGCATTTTTATTATTTTATGCAGCTCTCTTTTTAAGAATAATTTGAGAATATTTTTCTAACTGTACCGGTTCAGTTATGAGATGAAGATGATGAACACAAAAGTCCTGCATCCTCTCCTCTTCCTCAAGTTGTGGAGCAGCTCTCAGGCCTGATCACTGCATGGACTCTCCACTGTCATCGAACCTGGTGCTGTGTACTGGTACCAACTGTAAAGTGTCCTCCTCCAGCAGAGAGTGAACTCTCTTCTGCTTCATGACTCTCCAAAGACGCTCCAAACTGCTTTGTTGAACCATTTTCTCCATTCGAACGGTAGCCGTTGTTTTCAACGTGCAGCCGCTCTCACACAGAACACCCGCTGCCGGTTCTCCTCCATCAGCAGATATGCTTTAATAATGAGGGGAAAAATTCCCGATTCTTGCTCGTTAAACCCGAACCGTCGCGCGGACGTCAACATCACCCCGTGCATGTGCGGCTTCAGTCAACGCGCTTTAGAAGCGGTGCGCAAGATCTGCGTGTAAAAAAAAAAACGCTGCGGGAAAAGCGAACAAAGCCTTACCTTAAAACGAGTGTCGGTCCTCGGTGCTGGATAGGGATGATGAGGATGGGGGTGCACGGAGGTCCATGTTGTTCCCGCTGGTGGTCGATGGCTGCACAGTGAGCAGGCGGCTGTGTGTGGATCCGCACGGCTTCCTCTCCGCTCTCACTGGGAATCAGAAGAATTCCAGACGGACGCGGATCAGGGCGATCAGAGGCGTTTGTGTTGTCTGTCACATTGTTGCTCGCCTTTTTCCTCACATCCACAGCTGAACACGAGGGGCGGAGCCAGCTAGAGAGAAGGGGGGGGGAGAGAGAGAGAGAGAGAGAGTGGGGGTGATTCTCTGAGTCCATGCGGCTGCTTATAGGAATCACCGGGAAAGGTGCAGGAATATTTGTCGTTCACTCTTCCCCACTTTTATCCATTTGTTGACACGCAGGCTAACCGGTAACACAGCTGTCAAAAGTGAAACACCTGGTACTAATCGGAGGTCACACCGCACACCTGGTGTTGAGGCTGTGATTTAACAAAAAAATTCACCTCCCTTTTCACAGTACTTCAGGAAATAAATAATATACAGGTTCATTTGTGGCTAGTTTGTAAAAATAGGTCAACATTCAAATCAAAAACAGCCAAAATGAGACAATTCTAGTTCAGTTTAAAAATTAACATAACACACCACAAACTGGTTCTGTCTGATGCAGGGGATCGCAAGCTATGGCTCCCGGGCCACCTGAGGCTCATTTGCCTCTGTACTATGGACCAGTGGACCGGTAATACCGCACCATCGTTGAAGGACCATTAAAGTTTCAAAATAAAACATCGTTTCATCTTTATTCAGTTAGTATCAGAGTCTGAATGACATTAACAGATTATGAATGAAAAAAGTGAAGGGATATGACTGGATTCTTTTGGAATGAAGTAAATGAGTACATTTTTTCGGCCCGGTACCTATTGACCTACGGACCAGCACCGGTCCCTAGACCGGGGCTTGGGGACCCTTGATATAAAGGCTCAAAAGGTTTTTGCTGCTCCTGGTCTAAAAAAAATCAGACAGAGTAACACGTCCCTGCGAGATCTATCCCGGTCTTACCGTGTCACGGTGCCTGATGACTGTGCTGTGATTGGCTGGGATCCTGAGGTCCAGCCCCAAGAAATTAATTAACAAATGAGTTTGAATTAAAATTGAGAGTGAAACCAGAGAACTGTTTTGTCAAAGTTGTTATGTCGATCAAAACTACCAACACCTGCAACAGCAGCAAATCTAATAATACTAGTGCTCATCAACCAACACCATAACTGTAGTATAATGGGGATGCTGAGGTACAGGTACCTGCAGTGTGATGACAGAAAGATTCCCACTAG
The DNA here is from genome assembly GCF_000523025.1 of Cynoglossus semilaevis. Taxonomy (NCBI): domain Eukaryota; kingdom Metazoa; phylum Chordata; class Actinopteri; order Pleuronectiformes; family Cynoglossidae; genus Cynoglossus; species Cynoglossus semilaevis. The sequence goes on along the minus strand of NC_024322.1, from coordinate 3,089,534 downwards.
GCCATAACCAGCTACGATAACATTTCTGCTCTGTTTACCACTGCGTGTCAGTTTGAGTTTTGTACCAACTGCTTCAAAAAAGTCCCAGTAAAGAACCAACCAAACTCCTGCCCAGAGAGGATTCATTACTGCAGTGGATTTCAATCAGAAAAGCTCTCGGGTCCCACGTCACAGCAGAATGTTAAATTACCTTCCAGAGAAGCCCGGGCAGATCATGTTCACACCAATGATGACAATGCATACAGATCTGTACAGACATAAACAGTCTGATCACATTTCTTTTTCGTCTTTGCCGACTCATGAGAATGTGCAGAATCTATCGAGTTACATTTGAATATTTGAAACAGCACCCCTGACAAATCTCTGACCAAGCCGTCACAGGAAAGAGTATCGTTAGGTAATCTTTGTTTTCACATCAGTTACAGGAAATGTGTGTGTGTGTGTGTGTGTGTGTGTTTTCATTATGAGGAAACCCATTAAATGCACACAGGTGAGAAGTAGGTCAAGGTTCGGAGGTGCTGCTCACAGATAATGATGATTGGGAGATTGAGACCATATTGGAACATGGGTTCATTTCTTTTTTTGATGCTAAATTGTGCCACAGACGTTTAACTGGCTAATTGGCTGCTTATTTTCCATTCAAGCTTTTAGATATAACATTAAACAAGAACATTTTATATTGGTGATATCATAAAACAATGACATGTCAGACAGATATACTTCAAATTTAGCTCAAACGTAGCCGTAGAATACATAAGCAGGAGATGCTAAAAGCTAACAAAAGGTTCATGGTCCAGACCAGAAGTAGTAACAATTTAGACAGAAGGTATAAAATCAATAAAAATTCAATACAAATTACACAGAACGGCCAAACGATATTTCAAAGGGGGAAGAAATATGTCAGAAATAATTCCTATCCTTCCTGGATTAACACAATTGTTTAATTTTAATAATCAATTCTTTGTTATTATTTTACTGTAATATTATCTGATATATTTGCAGCAATTTCTGCTAACAAAAAAACAAACAATAAAACACACTAAAAGAGAGGGAGCAGAACCAAAGCAGAACTCACACCGCGGAACTGAAAGCATCAACAACTGCAGTGAATCAAACCAAGTCTGGCTGATGAAAATCCTCTGACGTGATTGAAGTGGCAGCTGCATAATGAACCCTGACATGCAATCTTCTCATCATTGGCTGGAACTGAGGTCAGAACTGGTCTTTACCAGCTAATTGTGGTCTTTATCTACAATTATGCCTCACATCCATTGAAATGATTTTTTTCCCCTAGCAACAGGACGATATCATTTCTGTCTTTTGTCCGAACACGTGAAAAAACCACTGACATGATGTGATTTGACAGTAAAATGGATCCGATTTTCTTTAGGCTCAGTCACAAACACAAAGGTTGTCTTGGTTCCAATAATCCAAAATCCAAAATCTGTATTTTTATTATCAGTGACTCATCTCCCACTTCACAGAATCAACACGGAGATCATGCAACGTATGACGTCAACAGTCATTTCCTTCCTTCGTTTCCAGTGCAGTCCACCAAAATATTGGTGTCAAAGTCACTCATTTAATAAAACAACAGTGAGAAACAAAAACTAGTGAACAGAGAAAAGAAATGTAACAGTTCTATTAAAAAAGTAAAGGCTAGCTACGATGCTAGCTGCAATGTGGCGATATCCAATTGTTTTTTTGTCTTGTGGAACACCTTATAAACACAATTTAAAACATAGGATGTCTATTTTTTTTCAATTACTTGGTGTGTACAGAAGGGGGGCTGCATTATTGTTTGTACCCTAAGGCTTTACATTTGAAAAAGGAGGCTTTATGTTTGTAAACAGAGGGTGAGAATTGTTGCATACCTTGTTCTGTGTTAAAACCAAGAGGGCAGCCTGCTGTTACTGTTCCTGGATCAGCCACATGTAAAGGCGGCCGCGTGTTAGCACGTTGCTCTCTTAATTGCCTCATCAGTAAATGTCACCTGTTCAAATAGCTGAGCTACTGAGATTTATTCATTCATTTGTGCTGTCATCAGATGCAGGCGTTGCTGCGGCATGCTGCAATTACTGCTGCACCTCCGAATGTAGCAGTGAATAATAAATCATCACACAAAAGAGAGCTAACAAGTGACCTGTGAAGCATAGCGCCAACTGGAGACAGAAACACACAGCCTGGATTCGGAAAAACTTAAAAAGTCCTTTTTTTCCAAGACTGGAAATTGTAGGGATGCTCAAAAGCACGGCCTGAAAATGATGCAAGCAGAGAGGCTGACTCCATCACACTCACTCACGCTGTTTCCTTCAAAGCGATGCTAAATAGCAGGGCATTTGGAGGCAGATGACTCATAGAAAAGTCATTGGCATGCTCAGAGGACTGTGACTGAAAAATGGAGAGAGTGACTTGGCCGTGGGAAGTCGGTTTGTGGCCCAGGGCAACATGTTAGGACCTGTGCTCTGATAGGTCTCCACATCCATCCTGACAGCAGCTCAGCGGCTCAGCAGCTCTTTCAACAGTGACTCCGGTGCTTATCATCCATGTCCAGGTGTGAGTCAACAGCATTTCATCAGCTTTGGCAATGAAAGTCCAAAATAGGAATTTCACTCTGAGAGGAAAAAAAAGAAGAAGCAACCAGGCAGGAGAAACTTGGCTCATGTGGATGGAGATAGATTTTTTTTCTTTTTTTTTTTAGCATAGTTTCTTGGCACCAAATAGCGAAAACTTTCTTCCTCACAAACATTTGAGTTTTTAGGTAGAAGCAAACCCTTCCAGCAAAGTGATATCGATACAGTGGGATAAAAATGAAAAATATGATAGAATTGATTTGTTTCTATATGAGAGAGCAGGACACAAACAATAGTTTCACCATCACACAGCCAGTGTTCTTGCTTAACATCAAAGAGAGGTATATTTTAGTTGAAGTCGGATTAAACCCTTAGAAGAAATGTGTCAGGTGTTTCTTTTGTTTGTTTGTTTGTCTGGGAAAGGGAAAAAGGCAAGGACAAACAAATGTTTGTTATAGAAGTCACCCTGGAGTCAAATTTAAATTTAGTAATGTGTAAAAACTTCTGTTTCTAGATCAAAGGTGCAAAGATCCAAGGATTCAGTACTAACTAAGCTTCTAAAATATCGTTAGCATCATTGTGTTAAGACATTCGTACTAAAAAAAAACAACAACAAAAAAACTAAATTTCCCCAAGGGAACGCCTGAGGGATTAATAATCGCTATCTATCCATCATCCATCCATCATCCATCCATCCATCCATCTTTCTACTATAGCAACACTTGCAAAGTTTACCCCTCAGTCATGTCCTTTTCCTGTTCCTTTCCATATTCTATCAGTAATGACTTCTCACTTTCTACATCTTTTAACATCTTTTATCAATAACACACACACACACACACACACACACACACACACACACACACACACACACTGCAGACCTACAGTAAATACTGTCTTGTGCAAAACAAATATAATATTACAACTACTGGCAAAGTTCAGCTCAGCTACAACGATGAACTCCAGCCTAACTAGGTTAGCTGATGCTCCGTAAACAGAACAAACCTGTTTACAGGATATGTAAATTAGAAAAACAAAGCATATTTGTGTTGTCATTTTCACTGCTTTTTTAACTACATATATGACCAAAACTATTCTCTGTGTGTCCTCTTGAACACCTGAACACTGGCACCTGCAGGTCCCTCATCACGCCTGCATCATCATCATCATCACTGAAAGTCATAACTGAGATGGCTATCACTCAGGGAGCAGTCAAACTCTTTTCCTCCCCGTCTAAATCCCTCGCCTGAACATCTGGTCGTTCCCCCGGATCTGTGCGCTTTTTGTCGTCTACCTTAACTAACTGTGTCCATTAGAAAGTTGGGAGAGTGTGGCGGTTTCCACGGTTACGCGCCGATGTGCCGGGCTCTTAGAGAGGGTCCAGCATGCTGGTCGTTCTGTACCATCTGCTTCCTCTGATCACAGCATCTCTGCTGATTTAGGAATAATGAGAGTCAACGTATCGCAGGAGCCTAATAGGCCCATTCACATCTGCACGGTGCTGCAGCAGCCTGTCTGATGAAGCGTTGTTGACAGACTGAGGGATGAGGGTCCTGAGGGTGTTTCATTAGGTTCATATTCAAACCTCACACGCAGCGGATTAACAAGGAAACAACAATGAAGGGGTGAAACGCAGGCACGGGGCGACTTTGCCAAGAGCAGATGCTGAAGACGGACAATTAAATGTGCTGACAACAGGATTGATAGGACGTAAGTGCTTTTACTGCTGCGTAATTGTTGGGTGCACTTTATCTGTCACAAACTCAGCCAATGAGACGGTGCATCAGCCTCGTTTGAAAATGCTTTGTTTAAAATTAGACCAATTGAGTCATAAGCAGACCGCGGTTCACTGTAAGTGAAGTAGAAAAGTTTGAAATGTGACCATGTTTTCTTTAATCACAAATCTAATTTTGTCAAGTGTTTGATTAACCCTGGCCCACAGAGGCTAACTCAGACACACTGTCCCATTATTTACACATTTTGCATCATGTTCAACTAATGACATGTTAAGCCATTAACTACCATTATGTGCCCCCTGGTGGTCAACTGGGTTTCACTTTTAGAACCAGAAAGTTGCGACTACTGGTCGGTTTGGCCGGGCTTGCTGCTGGTAACTGCACTGCTTACAAATAGAAATCCAAAATACATTTTAACAACCTGAGAGGAGTCATATTAGGATTCTAAATTCTTCGTAAAGACATGAAGAATATTAAGGTCTTGTCAGCATCAGCGGTTGCATCTCGTGATGTTCAAGGTCTGCAGGCGGACTAACATCTGGACACAGGAAGGTGGAGGGCCAGTCAGTTATTTGCTGTTCTACTACTGCTGTGTTCTGGTCAATTCTGACTAACAAACAGACCTATGTCCTGATTCTCATGCCTTATTGACTCAGGGCTCACTGCCACTACATTACAAGAGAAAATAAGCCAATTTGAATACGCTCTTGAAAAGCCAGGAGTGTTGACAATGTGGGTAGTGAATTATAGATTATGCAACACGGAGGGAGAACAGTCAAGTGTGTCTACAGGAGCCACTTCAACTCATTCAAACTCTGCTAAAACATCAGGAAACATATAAGTTATTGAAAGCGAAGCCCTGGGCTGCAGGTTCACACAGGCACAGGATGAGAGACTCCAGAACTGGTGATTCTGAGCAGGCTATCATTAAAGTTTCACTGTGAACAAATGAACTTCAAACTGCTTAGTCTGACAGGTTTTACTTAAATCCAATTCAACCCTCATTGGAGGTGTCTTATTTTAACAGTATGCATGTGCCACACATATACATTGTATTAGGTGCGGCTCAGTGATATTCCACAATCGAATAATCTAATTGGCTCACTTGCATTAATGACTTACAAGCTGCGGTGTGCAGTTGGTCTTCATTGGAAGAAAAAGCACTCCCGCAGATCTCGTACTTAATCAGAGACCTCTTGTACGTCACAATGTAGAGAGGACACATGATAAGGGGTCAACGGTTCTGAGCAGTCGCTAGTGGCAGAAAAGTACATGAGGCCGGTGCAGAAAATTAATTAGTGTAGTAGTAGTGTGCGGTCACTGGTTGTTGTTTTTTTTTTGTTACAAAACAATACAAATATGACCAAATATTGTCATTTCTGTACTCACTAATGCCAAGTACAAATACTGATACTTGGGTTTTAATAAGTGTGAATGACATCAATGTCACATTTCAATTGTAAGCATTTCCATCCAAACACTTCCTCCTGCATTGAGGGTTATTTGACAATGTTGTCAAATAACCCTCAACAGAAAGGTGAGCTGGTAAAGTTTCAAGTTCGTAGTATGACTGTAGGACTTTAGTAGTCAGTGAGACAAATGGATTCAGGGGTTGAAGGTTGAAGTCACAGCCGGCATCGGCTCGGGTTTGTTAACAGTATCTACTTTTCTGTACCTGTTCAGAGAACGCCACAACCACAAGGCTCACCGCGGTGCGATAATAAATAATAAGTACTCAACCTAAAATGCCACCAGTAGAACACATTACTGAGGTAATGCCCTTGCATCTCATCAATTATGCAGGATTGGACAGAGAGGAGATATTAATTTAGTCTAAAGGTAAGGTACAGCGTCTGGTGCCTGTGTGCTGCTCTCTTCTGCTTCTCGCTCGTTCCTCCCTCCATCTACTTTGTTCCACCTTAATATTGCATGTGCATTAAGACCAGTGGATGATGGATTTGTTGTGGTCGTGCCGAGACTTTTTTTTTTCCCCTCTGCACAATTCTTCCAGCTGCTCGGCAAACATCACATTAACTCAATGACCCGAGGGAGGAAAAAATAAAGGGGGGGGGGGGAGATTGCCGTTACATGAGGAGACTGTTGACACTTCCATATGACCTTTACATGCAACAGGGACCATGACTCAGTAAAGAGCCTTTAGTATACCCATCCAGTTCCTTTTACAGCGCGTGCGACCGCATCACAACAACATCTGAAACAGATCAAACAGGTCAGATTGAATTTATTACTCTTTTTAGAACACCGATTATTGAATGAAACAGTCCACATGGATGTGACGCACTTCGGAGCTCATGAGTGATGGATGAATGGTAATGATATGGATACAGATGTAAATTCACCCTGTTTTTACCACACAAAAAAAACAACCTTAGAACAGCTTGTACCTTTCTTCTAATAAGATATCCTTAGGCAAGCTCAGAAACATGGTTAAGTTTAGTGGGTTAAACATGAAGTCGTACAACCTTCACATCGTTTTCTCAGTGTGAGTAATGGTGTGTGACCATAATTTGAAAACTGTTAGCTATTAAACTGCAAAGTCTGGCTGTAAAGAATTGTTAAAAATGATCCATAAAATAGGTTGGAAAGACTTCAATGAATGGAAGTTGAGGGAGAATTCCTGTTGACACCTCCGGCTCATTACTAGATAGTACGACTGGGGAAGTTCTAATTAAATTGAACAAAATTTGCTGCTGTAACTGGAGTGCTGCAACACTGCTGTTGTCCAGTAGGGGGTTGACTAGGAAACACGACAACCATTGTCATCTAGTCAAAAACTGTCAACTCTTAGAATAAAGTTCACATTCTGGTCATCCATCTAAATAACAGTCATTAAATATGCAGTCTGCTGAGACCTAACGTTTATATACTCAGAAATAATCTCCACGGACCAAACTGTGGGTCACAGCCCAGCCTGATTGCTGCGTTATGTGAGTTTTGAGATTGTACAAACTCAAACATTTACCTCATGCTCTTTTACAATGTCACCAAATTCAACCTTTCCATCTTTCATCTACAGAGTTATCACACAGCCAGAGATGGGCACTGGGGATGAGACAGGATAATCAAACATCCCTGCATGTAAATCCTAACATGGACACTCAGGTATATTTCTATTCTCGTAGATCCACAGAGAATTCAAACCCTGTCAGTTTCTGTCACTTCTGCAATTGTATTAATTTGTGCCTTTGCTTTTACAGGCGGTGTTGGACCCCAGGAGGTTTTCCCGGAGATTTCTTCCCACTGTACCTGTCACCTGGTGAGAGCTGGCAGCTCCACTCCTGTTCAACAACAGCAGCATTCTGCAGCGGCAGACGCCGTCATCTTACCTCTTGTCACTTTTGGAGCTCACTCGCCGTGTGACTCTAGAGTTATTCAGACTGGCTTGGCTCTTTTTTATTTTCGCCGCTCACAACTTCCTCTGCACAGGCTTCACACTGTCGGAAACAACAATTAGCCTCTTTCTTTCTGTTGTCTGTTGAGGGGGGGGGGGATATTTGGAAGTTGAAATAACGCCAGTGTTATTGAAGCATTCAGTTTGGAGGAGAATTGTTTTGTTAAAGGAAACTCACATGTTTAACAACAGATTATTGATTACAATCACAATGTGAATGTGTGTCAAACCTCAGGTATAATGTTAGACTGAGCCGGTGCTTTCAGATTTTTTTGTTTTTGGACAGTAAATCTAAAGATCTCAGTGTTCAGAACAAAAGCTCATTCCTCTCTAACACCAGTGTACTGCATTGTCTCTTCTATTTTGTTATTTCTCTTTCTATCGACACGTTCACCACACCGGCCTCATATTCTGTCGATGAAGACCAGAAACTTGTGATCGAGACAAGATGTGATCATGGCTAAAACTGATGGTATGAATCCAGGTGGGGTTTTTATATACCTCTACACTGTGTAGTTATACTACACTTTGACATCCTCACAAAGAGCTCGGATACAAAACAGTGTGTAAACTCTGCTCCACTCCATTTTCATAACGTTTGTTACCTCACTGAATCAGTCACATTTGAATAAAGGCATTCTCAAGGCTGACCTGAAAATATTCTGCCGACTTACTTTAATGAACCCTTTCTTTTTAACACATGTTCTGAACTGCACAAACTCAAGGCCCGGGGGCCAACTGTGGCTCACCAAATCATTCTGTATGGCCCATAGGAGTTCCGTTGACTTACAAAAACACTATTTTTTTGTAATGTTGGCCAAAAACAATTTACATGTCACCCGTGTAACAAATTGGATGATGAGATTTTTCCGACACTGATTGGTGTTGTTTGATATCATCTGTCAATCTCTTTTCTGTTGTTTTCAGTGTTTTTCTTTTGCAGGGACTTGCTGTCTCTGCTCATAATAGGCCTGTTATCAGCCAGATGTAAGCTGCATGTAAAACTTTTAATGATTCCATGTTACTGATAAGACAAATCTTCTCAACGCTCTTTGAAAACCATGTCTAAACCTCTCTCAGCTCTATTGGTTCCAGAGCGGTAGAAGAAGCATTTGGCTGAGACATCAGAATTACTGTAAAGAACAGAAAACCACCAGCACAGATAAGTGCCTTGTGAAGCACTGGAGTGTATGTACTGTACAGTCACTGCCATACAGTCACTGTATGGATTCTTGCAGCTGTGAAGACAAAGGATGCGAGTGAGGAACTCTCAGGCAGCCATGGCTATCTGTGCTTCTCCGTTATCCCGCTGCACAGAGCCTTGCGCTACATTGGAACTAGGTTGTTTCCATGGCAACCCAGTATTTGACAGACAGGTCTGTGTATGACGGCTGGTGCGCTCGCTGAGAAACCACCGTCTGTCGTCTCCCAACTGGGATGCCATGGGCGTAACGTGTCTGCATGTAATGCAATGCAGTAATGACATGTATTTACATACACTACATACATCCAGCACTGGTAGTTCAACGCTCAGTCTGCTGGAACAATTATACATTTACATCTATGAGGCTGCACACAGCAGGTCTGCTCTCTGAGGTAGTTTAGGGAAGCAAATTCCACAGAGCAAGTAATGAAAATAATACACGACTTCTGACTGTGATGTGTGAAATTAGACTAAAAAAAACTGATACAAAGACAAACAAATGAAGCCTGTAGAGTGGAGGAAAGGAGGCTGTTTTTATTCTGAGCGAGCTGTTGAAGTGTATCTTTTATTCATTCATCTTCATTCGTTTTATCCTGTTAAGGGTCACGGGGGGGGGCAATCCCGGTTTCAGGCAGAAGACACAGCATGGACACGTCGCCGAAGCCATCAGAATGCCACAAAGAGAGATGAGCAACAATTCACACTCCCAGCTGGAGGAATCTAACATAATGGTTCCATGTGGCTGTTTATCTGCTGTAACGTTATAGGAGTAATATACTCTCTGCATCTACACCACACACTACACCACCACGCCACACCACACTACATCTGCCTGAAGGGCAAACAGCATCTTACTGAAGTTGACTGAAACTGACCCACAGGGGGCAGAGCAAAGACAGTGGTGCCTTCACTGTCCTAGGTTGGATAAGAAAAGCATTAGGCAAGACCAAACCGCAGTCTCTATTCCAGTTAAATCTGCCTTCACAGAATTTAAGTCTCTTCACCTCATACCTAGATTTTTGAAACTGGTATTCCTGCCCTCCTGGGTCTACTGCACCTACAATAAGAACATGCACACTGTTCAGTGGACCGCCGCTGATAGATACTGCCCCCTGCAGACCAGGAACACAGCAACAAGCGCTGCAGCTTTGGAGATGCCATGTCAAACCATTTTTTTTACTGTTCAAAAATCATCAACTTTAATGACGAAATGTTGACTAGCTGCTGTATATGTTTTCACGTCACCTGTCAGTGACCATAACATGACCACTCCCAAGACCCCACATTGTTGGAATAAGGAACTTGACCTTCACCCGCCACTTCACCACACTGAGGCCACTTTCTCTTTCTCAAACTGATATATGAAAAAACATGTATTTGGTAAGTTGATATTTCCTCAAACATCAAGGGTCCGTTACTTGAAGCGGACTCACAAAACTCCGAGTTAAAGTCACAGCTCTGGCTTCCAGAAGCCGGAGAGGTCCAACTCTGACTTTCCGTTTTCACAAAAGCGAATTACAATTAGCTCTCGGAAGCCTGAGTCGAGTCTGAGTGGCGCTCGTGCCTGACTATATACGAAGGGTCCTTCAATCGAGCGCACGATAACACGAACCATGCCATGTCCCGCACCTTCTGCTTCACTCCGGTGGAGCAAGAAATACAGTTGCATGCCTCTAACGATATAAAACCACAGCGTCACAGCTGCAAAATACAGGGTTCCGGATTATTACTCACATAAAACGAAGTCAATTTATCACGAGTCACGAGTTAGGGCTTAAGACGACTACTTTTGCCAAATTTTCACTGCAGGAGGTTTTGTCCTTAAAAAAAGACTTGACTTCAGGTGCAGAACTGCACTGTGCCGACCTTTTAATATCCGTCTTGTGGGCAACTCAGTTGGCAGCGCTGACAGAAATGACACAATCACAAACTACAGAAACAACACCACACTGTTCCGTTAAATGTCACAAAAGAATCCATTCAATTTCGTTCAGGCGTTTTAAACCTTTTGGAAGGGAACCAATAAACTGCTGCTAACAGTGTGACTGAAGCACATTTACTGCACTCGGCACAAAGGAAACTGAGAGTGTGCTGCTAACCCTGGGATATCTTTATCTCCATCCAGGGGGAAGAAGAAGAAGAAGGAAAAAAAAACATCCTCCACCAGTAGGAGGTGGTTCTTATGGGTTTATGGAGCGATGTCTGCTGTCAGCTCATGAGCACAGGTGATCGTTGCACTTTTAAACGATGACACATCATACAGAGGAAGAGTTCAAAGGTTTCCCCTTGGTTGATGCTGTGAGCAATTTTACACTCCGTTACTCTGAAACCAGGTAATTTTGTCTTGGTTTTTTTTTCATCTCATACAAATGTGAAATAATTGCAAATGTGCCCATAAAAACATCCTGTTCCAAGGCTTTTGTACGTACTTTCAAAGAGGATCTATCAAGGCTCTGTCGAAAGGATGTCAGTGTGAGGACAATGGCTCTTTTTTTTTCTCACTTTTTTTCCCCACCACTCAGTCACTGACTGAACAAAGCACGAAACCAATCTCTGAACAGACTATAATTATCCAGTCCTGCAGCTAATGTTTGTCTGACACCGTGACTCAACTCCAGTTGGACTCACAGTGCACCTGCACTCTCAACACCTGCAGGTCACACACGCCATATGCCTGGTTTCAGGCAGAGCAGGACCTCCGTGTCTACACTCCAGAGAAGAAGCAGACCAGGGTTTGGAGACACTGCTGCAGTAAGATACTGTTTTCACTGTTTGAAATGTAGACTTCAGATGATGGAGATCAAACGTGATTACTCACAATATGGCAACCGTTGCAATTTACTCATTTCACATCATGGCCCAAATGTAGCCGTAAAATAAAATAAAACGGCATCTTCAAATCTACAGTGATTTTACATACAACTGGAGGACTCTATTAGCAGAAAAAATATTCAAGTATACACAAAATTCAATACTACCAAAAGTGCTGTGTTTTCAACTACATAACATGTATTGACACAACTATGTATTGATATAGTAGATACACAGGAAAATATATTTTTCAATGCTTCCCTGTCCAAGATACATAGTGCATATTCATACATATATACATATATATATATACACACATATATATAAACATATATCTATACACAAATATACATACACATATATACAAATATATATATTCATATATATATATTCATATATATATATACAGTATGTGTTTTAGTTTAGACAAATTATGAAACTCGTCTCTGATAAGTTAAATGTGATCAATGCCAGTTGAATGCACTTCCAGTTGAGTTTTGTTCTGTTTCAGTTGGATGAATCTTGAATTTGTTTCCGTTCAAATCAATAGTGCACCTGTTTTTGAAGTATTCTCTACAAGACGCCATTACAACACAAGAACCGAATTACAGAAAAAGTAAATCTACAAGACGCCATTACAGAAAAACAGTTCCCCTAAAGCACTTTTCTAAAAAGTTACATAATTAAATACTGTATTGATCGCATAGATAGATTCTGAGAATCCTGGAGGCAATAGAAATGTTTTCCAATTTATTCTACACTTCACTTTTACTGCACGCAGCAAATAACCTTCAAAAGGCAACAAGAGGCAACTCGAAGAATCCACTGATGAATTGTATGTCAATTTCTCTACCACACATTTCTCTCTCCTGAGGTTTGGGCGTGTTTCTATTCTAATTCTGAAGGTAAAATACGTTTTCTCTCTCTCTCTCTCTCCAGACAGCAAACAGCCTCCCAGGATCCTATGGATTCCACACAGAATAATGTGACAGCATCTGCATGAAAAACTGTCCAATCCATTGGAAAGTTTCCAGTTAATGAGCGTGACAAAAGAATTCTATTAGCATGAGGCGGCGCTCAAACCAAGTCACCTTGGCCCCCTGCATCATCACGCTAACAGTACGAGATCATCTCCTTAGACTGGAATATTAAAAAGCACCACAGGTAAAGGCTCGGACGCGCGTGTGGTGTGATTAGTAGTCAGTATTCTGTGTGTTGGTGTGGGGGAGCCAAAATGACCACGGCTGTTGTGGTCACCCCCAACATCAGAAATGTGTGTGGGTTTTTTTTTTTTTTTTAACTGCAGGCTTTAAACGCCTGTTTACTCTTCTGCCTAAACAGCGTCCAGACTCCTCCAGATATAATGAGGGACAGAGAAGCCAAACTACAGGTTTGAAATGGTAATGAGAAAGACTCCCTGCTACGGGAAGACAGGGAAGCACGAGACTGATTTAGCTCAGCAGAAATTAGAGATTTGAAAGACAGTAATAGGACATATTTAGTTGGCAGTCGTGTATATTTAGCTGCAGTGCTCAGGGAGGAATAAAAAAAAAAAAAAAGAGTGAAGTCGGGTCTCAGCTCCACATCTGTAACGTGTATTTATGTCAAAGAAAAGCAAAAATATATGTTCTCCCCTTGAGAAAATTACAGCCTTGTCGGATTAAGCTGCGGACTATCATCATGTATTCAAGTCGGACCAACCACTGAACAAGACTTGTTTTACAATAATAAAAACAAACCAAAGAGGCCACATTCAAGTCCAAGATCCTGACTCCTGACTCCATCTGACCCACTCTGACATTCCTGTCCTCTATATTGTGCTGTGGTACTGGTAGAACTATTACTCATGTTGATATCACTGCAGTCCGTGTGGTGGAGGCCTGGTATATTGATGCTTGTATCTGTCCAAACGAAACCAATGAAACCAAGTCTGTTTTATGTTCCTAACTTACCACAGTATATCGGTTGATTCAGGATTTTTGTGTATATATATTCAGACTCTCTGTTTATATATATTCAGGATTTTTGTGTATATATTCAAACTTTTGTATATATATTCAAAGATTAATTTCCTGAACGGCATGCCATAATAATGTATATATGTATATATATATTTAATGTATATATGTATATGCTCCTAACAGTCTCTTGTTCACTAGGTGTATTTTCGATGACAGGAGAAAGGAGCCTGGCGTCTACAGGGAGCTGCTGAGGTTGTATAGAGATGTATGGCCATTCCACAGTGAAAGATATTCTTCAGCAGCTGTCTGTGTGTAACGGAGCGGCTGGCTGTGCGGTGGAGCAGACTGGTGGGCGTTACCAGCAGACTGGCAGCTCTAGTTCAGAGGAAGTTAGAGGAGGAAAATGCAGATGCAGCTCATGCCCTGCACTGCATTTCTCAGCAGCATTATTTGGATAAGTTGAAAGATTTTTTTCGTATGTTTTTGTTCAGGCACATGTGCAGGAGCACTCATAGCACTGACAGCCTTCAACAATTCCAAATCCACATCTGTATTTTGTAAATTAAAATGCAGAAAGGCTGTCATTGACCTGGATACAAATAAATTAGTTCATTGAATAAACCAATTAGAAATAATAAATAAGTTAATTTTGCAATGTAATAATATACAGTATTTAAACCAAACTAATAAAAAAAGAGACAGAGCAGAAAATAGACAGTAGCAGCCCACAGCTCCTTTAGTTTGAGACCAGTGGTCTAAATTATCTGCGGGAGAAAAATAAAAAAAAAGTAATGAAAGTTTCGATGTGATAATAGGGAGGTTTGTTCCCCAGAAGAATGACAGACAAACAAACGTGGGTTCCTGCAGTGAAGGAATATGACTTTGGTTATGACACAGATGAGGGTCTCAGTTGTGAGGCCCGTGTTGAAGATTAAGATGTGGTTCAGATTTCTGGGCAGGTAGACAGACTGTAATGTTCTGATGATGAGACAGAAGTTGAGCGTGTTGTTTGTAGAGAGATATGGGAGCAGTGATTATTATGTTGGATGGATTCCAGTGGAGTTAAAAAGCTGGCTTACACCCACCGCTCGGCTCCTGTTATGCAGTTAATTAAAGTAGAGCGAGACGGCGAGGAGATGAAGCAAACGGAGATATAGACGTGATCGTCATCGGGGTAAACGTGGACGTCTTCTAGCCAGGTGGAGGTTATTAGATGAGGGGGAAGCGGTGGAGTTGATGCAGTTAATTGATTAAATGTTTGTTTAAAAAAAAGAAATCCCAACTTAATCTGGAGACAACACCGCTGGAAATGTTGCTTCAAAACGAGGAAGAATGGAGTGATTGATGCTGCTGACGTCTGCAGGGAGGTGAAAGAGGACGACCAGATCATGCTAAATGAGGGGTTTTTTCCATTGTGGTCGAAACATGAAAAAACGATTCATGCACAACCCCATCACTTGATTTCATACCAAATGTGTCAAAAGACTGTACTCAGATGTTTGCTAATTCATTACACAAGAGCACATGCTTGATAACTCGTGATATCCACAAGTTGATACCAGAAGTTCCTTTCCAGTTCACTGTCTCTCTGCTGGTCGACTCTTTATGTTTAGCTCATTATTTAGCTCTAATATCCATCTGTTTAATATGAAATCAGTTTTATGGATGAATAGGATCTTCTATTCCTTCACCTTCTGTCTCACATTAACCAAATCCTGCGGGTTTTTTGGAGTTTGGTATAAAAAGCTTCTATTTTTTCTCATTCTATTCAGGCCTTTTTGTTTTGAACCGTCACAGAATTCTCATTGTTACAAATGACGGCTGCTAAATACAAGAAAGCGCAGTGTGGGATGCAGTTTATTTGACTTTATGAATTTCAATCTAAAGTGCACGCTCCCTCAGACTTTTCATCAGCTACTGCAAACACACAATAAAAGCAGGTTGTGCCGTTCAATAGAGGGAATGTTCAGGGGGATATTCCAGCAGGGAGCCCAACACCCAGCAGACCAGAGGCTGTCCAACAGGAGATACAGTATGAACTCTATGGAGAGATGTGGTAACAGGAAACCAGGACAGGAGGAAAGAGACTCATTTCAGAATGTGTTACAAAAGATAATACAAAAAAAAAATCAAAGATGCTGCATGAAAGATAAAGAAAAACTGTTTTCACTATATATATATATAACTATATAAGGTGTGAATTGACAGGATCTTAACAATATATATATAACTATATAAGGTGTGAAGTGAATTGACAGGATCTTAACGGGAACAACCTGCACAAAGTCAGTGCTGTCAGGCTTCAACCTTATAAACCAAAAAAAAATCCCAAAAATTCTCCACACGTGCTTTTACGTAGAATGTGTTTTGACATTTGGCATCATCTGTTTTTCAGGAAACACTACGAAACCCAGAGAAACATCATTAGGGAAACAATTACAACCACCAGCAAACTCCATGTGGTCCCATTATTCTGCCTCTATCTGTCCACGAGCTATAAATAGGGACATAAAAAGGTAGTGCCATCTGGTAGACAACATTCCCTTCCCCTCCATTTCCAAAATCACAAATTAAAATTTCCTTCTTTCCATGGGCTGTAAAGTTTAAAAACTCGTCCACGGAAATAGGATTTCCCATGAATCACCTTGTGATTGCAGTGGAGAAAACTATTTCTACCAAAATATCTCTCAACAGTGGAGTTCAGCTGTACCACACTCCGATCATTAGCACGTTTTTATAGTACCCTAAGTTTCTCGCTGCACCAGCAAAATGTTTTAACATTGTTTGTGTAACTAACAGTTATTTCTAATTTTTAATTTCAGTAGTTTAGGTTCAGTGGTAGAACCTCCAACTGCCACCAGAAGGTTCTGGGTTTGATACCACCTAGAGCCCACCTAGAGTGATATTAGTGTGTTATATTTCCACCAAACTCCATTGTGATTCAAACCAAACTTTGATTCATTTATTTACACTCTAACATGATTCCTATTAGTCCAATCGTTTGAATGCATTTGAATCCAATCAATATGGACAGACAGCAAACTTTTTGTTTGAAAATCCTGATATGGCCAAGTGTATCAGAAACACTGTGAAGGTGAGGACGCTTCAGACGTCATAGGTTTTAGGAATCATTTTCTCCCAGCCTTGCTCTAACCTTCTCCTTCGGCCCACAGCAACGCATTAGTAGCCTGAATGAGGCGGTCTTTTTGCGCACACGTCCGATGGTAATGATAGGGTCAAGGTGGGGCACACACTGGGTCATCACAGATAAGCATTTCACCTGAAGTGCTGATGCCTCTCGGAGGTCACTGCAATGTGAGATAACATTTTTACAACCACCTCATGCTCGGCTGGATTACTGTGGGTGAAAGACTGCAGCAAAACAAGTGAGCAATGAGCAGCAGCTGCTTATCAGAGATTCAACTGCTACGTTTGAATTAAAAATATAGTGTATAACTCCCGTTCTTCATCACAATTCCTTGAATGGTAGCGTTTTTACTCGCAGTTTCAGACATAAAACTACGGAGCTTATCTCCAAAATTAGTTTCAGAGTTGGACTTTGTTTGTTTGTAACTGTCTTAGTTCGCAGCAGGAGATTTTTTTTTTGCTATTAATAATTTAGTTTTTCTAACATTGCTTTGTTTGCAACTTGCACCGCATGGGTTTGAATCATAAGAGATTTAGAGTTTTAAATAGGTCAGCCTGGATAGATAACTCTGGTCAAACCCCCTGCAGGTACTGTATGTAGATATGTGTATTATATGTTAGAAGACAGACCATCAACTAATGAACCGTTAATATACCTGTTGAATGTGACCTACAGATGACCTCTGCTCAGACCACTCAGGCGACACTCAGTAACTGCAGAGCGTTTGATATTTTCCACAGGAAACACAGTCGAGTGTGAACGTGACGTGCTGCGTTCTTACACGTGTGTCTGTATAAGAACGTAGTCTTGAGGTTTGCACGTTGCAGACAATCCCCTGAGTTCCAACGTGCCTTATTTATTCAAATGAGACCCTGAAGTGCTGCAAGCGCTGCTGCAGTCTGTGTTTGTGTTCTTTAACCTCCATGAAAAAAGGTGGAACGCCGTGAGGATTCACCTGGAGGAGACACTGAGAGGAACTCAGTCACATTAAATAGCAGCTGGATGAAATGGATGTTCCCTCAAGGCCTGCTGCTGCTGCTGCTGCTGCTGCTGCTGCTGCTGCTGCTGCTGCTGCTGATTCTCCTACAGGAACTCCTCCAGGAGAAGGCTGAATAAGCACTACAGCTCACAGTTAAAAACATGACCTGAGAGTCCAGCTCATCTGCAGCAAGTAACCCACCCAATCACAAGTGAGGGTTCTTCTGCTGAGAATATCTGCTTCAGGAATACAAGAGGTGCATGAAACACACAGAGTCCAGAAATGACACTAGTTAGAGTCTATTACAATGTCAATGAGTTCACTGACTCTTTTGTGGGCGGGTTGGTCTAATGGTTAGATGGTGGAAAGGTGGATATGGAGGCTGGTTTCCCTCCACTTTGTTTTTCTTCCGTTGCATGTCCACATATACGTACTTTTTAACACTCCATTTGACAGATGGTCCGCCCAGAGTATTTTTCTTCCCATATTCCTCTGACATATCACGTTTTCAATCTGAGAGCTAAAGAATGTTTTCCTAAGAAGAGCTATGAAACTTCCTGCCCAGAGAGGACACTGATCAGCAGAAAGTTTGCAAAGCTCGCCAGAATTTGATGTGCGCTCGTACGTACTTGTAGTCATATCTTTGTGCGGACCCTACAACGTGAGTACACTGTGTCCGCACGTCTCTACTTCAAAAGAAATGGTGTTAGTTTCAGAGTGTGTGCGTGTGTGTGCGTGGCTTTTCAAAAGAACCAGTGTGCACCAGCCTTCGTCTCCAGAGTCTAATGGTGTCATTGTAGTGAAATCAAATGCTCACTTTCTAAGTTAAACGATGGTTTTGTCATGTTTTAAAACGGTGGTTCTCAAATAGTCAACTCTGGGGACCTGCACTTTACCACAATCCTCAGTTGCGACCCAATTTCCAAGCACTTAGTTTTATACTTCATAAAAATAGTACAGTAATAAACATCAGGCCTAGAGGATATGGCTTTAGTTGAAAAGAAAATGTCACTTTTGAGGCTGAGTATTTTTTCATGATATATAATGGAAAATAGTTGAAATTGTAATTTCTTAACACCTATTTCAAATAAAACAAACTTCAGTTTGAGTTCAAAAGGATAGTGGAAGAAGGTCACAACTCAGCAGGTGAGAAATATACTGTACTTCTACAACACCACTTTGACATACTGCAGATATGATGTTGAAAACAAGGGGTTTTTTAAACCAGCAACAAAGTGTTCCTGTTAATGGTCCACTGCAGCTCCAATACCTGTGACTGCCATGAACTGCAGCAAACAACAGTAAGTAAAAGCTTTTGTTCAAGCAGAAAAAAATATATAGGGGGGGCTGTCTGCTCCAGCAAGAGATTTACAGCTTTAGTCGACCTCTATGCATCCAGAGAATGTTCCAGACAGGGCCATGACAATAATGACTTTGTTTTAATGGTTATGTCATGAGATAGGACAGCCGATCGTGACTCATTTATGCCTATAGCACAAAGAACAAGAAAAGACTTTGTAAAACAGATTACTGTAAAGTTCTTGACGTTTCCTCATGTCGGTCTGGTGTCACCAATCTATTTTTACTGGGCTTTTAAAGTCTGAAAACTCACTTGGAGCTCAAACATAGAGCTGGGCCACATTTACTTCAAAGGTCTTAATGAAGAGACACGAGCCAACCTTTCATTACACTGGTCTGCATTCAGACCATAACTTCAGATTGTACAGTTGACATCAACTTAAACATTTATGTTAAGACCTTGTATACTGTGCTGCCATCCAAGGACAGTAACGGCATCACTGGCATTTCTTTTGCCAGATGTTTACATTACAATGCTACTTTAAACTCTGATACATTTATCACAAAATGATTTTGAAAGAGTTGATAAAAAATATATCCAGGTCCAAGTCGTAATCACAAACGCTCAGTTTTTGTTTTACAGAACACTGTATAAATGAATGAGAACTGACAGAGGGAGCAGAGAGGAAGAGTTTCACACTAAAGTGTGTAGAGAAAAATGGCAACTGCGATAAAGTAATAGGAAAAAATGATGTTTGGATTCAGAGGCAGGCAGACGGGCAATGACACTGAATGATAGATGTGGCAGAACTGATATGACAGATGGAGAGAGTAGGAAAAGAAGAATGTTTGATTCTCTCTGCAGTGGAACAAAGTGATAAATGACTTCAACTCACAGGAGACAAACTTCCTTCAAAGGACTGTTCTGTACCTCTGGGTTTCCTGTGACCTTGTCCGCCTTCCTTTGTTACCTTTGACCTCTGTTTTTTTACAGTATGTCCACAAGGATCACCGGTTGTCTGACATCAGAGGCATAAAGATTTCTGAGAATGTTAACTCCAGCAGTAAGCCCAATTCTCCAACAACAAAAACAACCCATGCGCCCTGCAGCAGTGGTTTATTAATGTAAGAACGCCAGAATTAGATTCATGCTTTAGATAAATAAACCATCAAAGCAGTGAAAGATTCGCTGCTTTTCATTTTCTTGTTTTTCCGTAGTTTCGCCTGCGTGTGATGCAACTGTAAGCAAACACAGCTAAAAAGAAGTCTTTTCTCGCGGGCAACAAGACAAGAGATGGTCGAGAGGAAAACATCCACTCAAACGGGCAGCTTTAAAGGAGAGACAGAAAGAATCTGCCACTAAATGGTTGCCCAGAAACATCTGAACAAACACCACCAGACTATTAATGTTATATTTATATATAATATAATTGTTAATATTTTGATGTTGCGTGCTAAAAGGCTATTTGGTGCAATAGAAACAGCAAGATCTCATTTTGTCAGGAACAAGTTCAGAGAAATAAAGGTAAAATAGCTAAGTGAGGATGAAGCTAAAATTAGCCAAAAAAAAAGTCAACAGAAAAGGTGTGTAGAAAAAGCTAAATGGCTACTAGCTCAAAATTAGTTCAGATAGAAAAAAAAAGCTTAATTATAGCCAAAAGGCTGCTTGTAGACCCAACAGATCGCTAATTGGCCAAAGGTACCTTAGGGCCTGCCCACAGTTAGATACAATCATAGCTAATGCATAACGGTAGAAGACAATGTTCCAGGATTAGACTCGTAGTTAGTCAAGAAAGAGGCTAAAAAATAGCAAAATGCAGTCTTGAAGATTGTCCAAAGTAAACCATGAAATATTGTAGAACATTTTCAAAGATTTCCTAAATACATTGAAGCTTTTATGGTC
Organism: Cynoglossus semilaevis; assembly: GCF_000523025.1. Classification (NCBI taxonomy): domain Eukaryota; kingdom Metazoa; phylum Chordata; class Actinopteri; order Pleuronectiformes; family Cynoglossidae; genus Cynoglossus; species Cynoglossus semilaevis. Next base: position 3,068,508 of record NC_024322.1, on the reverse strand, counting down.
AACAGAAGGAAATATTGATTTAAAAATATTTTATAAGTTTGTAAATAACTAAGAGCAAATGGAGCCAGTAAGATTAAACATTTTCTCAAGAGCGAAAACTGTTTCTAAACGTGTGTTAGGTGTATTGATTCCGGTCATCATTACCATGCACAGCACTCTTTTGCAACTCTCAAAGACACTAATAACTAGTTGAAGGCTGACCTACATTAAAAGCTGATGTACAGGACAGTGAACAGGAAGTCGGAGACAAGCAGGAACGGAAAGGTTAAAGAGGAAAGCCGGGAGTCAAGCAGAGGTTAAACTCAAGCTGCTATAAATCTTGGTGGAAAAAGGTTGTAGCTCATTAAGTATGTGAGATAATAGGATGTGCGATGCCGAAGTGTAAAAGGTCCAGATGGAAACGGAACGTTTATGAACCAAAGATGTCATTAGAAAACATAAGAAGTGAGTTAGAGATGGAGAGTGGAGAGAGAAGTTACTGCAGGACAAGGTTCAGTGCTAATGTCAAACACACAGAGAATCAATTCGTAATTAAATTAACAAATATGACATTTACTGTGATCCGAGGATTGACCTTTCCTGTATAAATATGTATGTGCAAATACCAGCAGGTCAGATTATTCCTTCAGTGGTATTTAAGAGCGGAGAAGGCAGATATTTTCTGAAAATAAAATAAACATCGCAATCACACAAATGTATTTGTTTTGTTCTTATGAAGACGTCAATAGATATGTGCTGTAATGTGTACAACTTGTGTCATTTTCTCTTTTCCCTTGAGGGAAACAAATATTTAGATTTCTGGAAATAGACGTTAGATAGCGGTACTGCGATGTAAAGAATCCCAGCTGTCTTTTAAAACTCAGGGTCACCTGTCTGACTTTTCTTACTGCACTGAAGGTTGGTCAGTTCTTCTGTGTCTCTGCAGGTTATTAGTAGGTCATTGTTGTTAAATGCTCATGCACTCTGCCGTGTTACTAGTTACTGAACTGCATCCACAATCGTAGTACTCTGTGATGTCTCGGTGTGTACTGTGTACTGACCTTTTTTTATTATTTCCTCCAGTTTCTGTCTCTCACCGTGCATGCAAATATTATTGGAACAACATATTTAACTAGTTGAACAGGACTGCTAGCATCATTAATCAAACCAAGAAACTGATCCCTTTCGCTCAGATGGACAGAGGAACTGCTGACCAACAGCATCTTAGGTATCTGTTAATCACAAATGAACAAAGTGTGTAGTCAGGGATGGAGGTGGAAGGATAATATTATACAAATGAAGAATTAGTATATAAAGTTACAAAGATAAAAAAATAGAAATGATAAAGTCTAAGTAATACTGTTGCCATAATTATAGTTTTAAAAGATTCATGCGTCGTAAAAATGCCCAGCTAAATGTTTTGGCCTGGTTTTAATTTATTGAGAATCACTCACTAATAAAGCCCTACTGAATAATAGGCAATCTTTCTGCTCATAAAAAAATATGCCCAACGCTGTTTTCCAGTCAACATTCGCATCTAAGTATCGCCTTTATCCCAGACTAGAGGCTCCATTTGGAAAAGCACACAGCAGTTAGCATTTAGCTACACAGCCTGAGCCACCGACAGGACTGCAGGCTGGACTTTGTTACAACAACAGCCTTTTCTCTCCGTCACCAGCCTCTTTTCACTTCCATCCCTTTCATTGTGGTTTCAGCTCTGTCCTTCACAGCACACCTGCACTGAGGAACAACAGTTCCTTTTATTGCCTGTAGTGACACAACAGTACACTGTACATTACCTGCCCTGCCTCTTTATATATATATATATATATATATATATATATATATATTTTTTTTTTTTTACCGAGAAGAATCATATCCTGTTGAGCTTTGATAAAATTCCATCTACATTGTTTGTGCTGCAGCTGATGATTTTTGAATGAAATGCATCACCAGCAGCGACGGAGGTGTCGCCTCATCAAAAGCTCACAGGTTATACATCGTCTGACTGATCACATTTGCCAGTAATCCAGTGCCAGATTCATTACTTTTCCTTAGCGGTGGATGAATAGCAGGTATAGTGATCGGGGTGAAATGTAATTCCTCTGGGCAAACATTAATTTTCCTGCTCCCCAACTGCTGTAATGTGGTTTGTAGACATAACACGCAGTTATAACACTGTCCTCAGTTGAAGGGATTTCTGCTGCACAGGAATCATAAGTCTGGCTTAGCAATCAGCAGCAGAGGCATAGGAGACAGGAGGAGGAGAGGCACCAAATCTTACTGATACATCACAGCACTGGGCCAAATGCTCTGCTCAAGGGCTGCTGATCCTCTCTTCAGCTATATCTAATGGAGGGCTGAAGGCCTACCACCAGGCACAGCAAACTGAAAACTGTGTTTACGTCAAACACCCGGAGACCAGATCGGGGCCCATCAGTGGGTCCAACACCGCCCTCGCCAAAACAATCAGATGCCTTATTTCTAGTATGGATAAATTAGGTACACATAATAACTACAAATACCAATGTTGTATACAACAGAGGGTGATTTTGGAAAGTGTGATATTTTGATATTACTCTTGAATTAAAAGTTCTGACAAAAATGAATGTCGAAGAAGAAAATAAAAACTTTAGCAAAGTCAGGAATGAGGAAAAACAGCAGAACCGTTTGTTGCACATCACGGAACAAATGGCCTGGAAATGCAAAACACATTAAAAAAAAAGTAAAATGGTTTTACGGAGCTTGGGAAGAATGTGTCGTGGAAAACTATATCTATTCACATTATTGAAAATGCCTTTTCTTTATTGTGAATATATAAACACAAATGTGTTTCTTCTTAAATATCTTTTGATATAATTGAATTTGGTAGCGAAGTGAACGAGTGAGTGGTCGACGGACAAGGGTCGATGCTGAGCCAATCAGTGTGAGGAACACAATAGCATGCTCAATTATCTATTACTACACCAAGTATGCATTGTATTAGCCAGTAGTCTGCGGTGTACAATCTCGTCTCGGTAAACAAAGCTACCAGCGGTCGTTTGCAAATACGCTCATCTCAATTTCAAAACGACAATCCACATTTTTACAGCCAAAAAAAAATAGATTAAAAAAACCACGGTATCCAGTCAAATGTCTTAAGGGCTGTAGAAATGCTTTACACTTTGTGTTTGTGTTCCGTACTGACCTGCTACAGTGTGTGTCTCACTGCAGTGCCTTTATGTTTCTATAAAAACTCTTTTTCATCTTCTGTTCTTATTTTCAACTGTGCATTGAATCTGTCAGCATCTCTGTCGCAGTTGTTTTTGCCAAGGTCACAGTGAGGAATGAACAGATGTGGTAGAGGCGAGAGACAGGAGCAGCAGGAAGAAAAAAAAGAACATCATAATTAAAACAAGAACGCAGGGAATTGGATGGAAAGCCATTCAAAGAGAAAGCCTTTGAATCTCACGGGGAGGAAGGGACAAAAGGAATTCAACAAGGAAGAGAAATTTGAAATATTAAAGCAGGGGAAACACAGTGTGAGAGGTGGACACAGATAAAGAGAAAAGACAGCAGGCAGGGGGCTGCAGTGTAAAAGCAACGCTACAGAAGAGAGGGAGGATGATATTTTTAACATGTTCCAATCGGAGCGAGCACATCAAATAAGGCCTGCTGTGAAAAAACACCCTCTCAGTTAATCAGAGCGGAGAAAAAAGAGGCAGGAAAAAAAGTCAGTCACTGATGCCAGAATAAGTCTGTGGGAAGCCAGACTCTGAGATAGGAAGCAGCAAAGAAGAGAGAATAGGATTTGGTGTGTACGGAATACAGAAAAGAGGGCAGAATGGAAGTAAATGCTTGAATCTTTTCCACATGAAAGAGCTGATTCCCGTGGAGTCAGGGGCTTTAATAAGCCGGGGAGGAGAAATGTGCTTGTTTGTGTGTCTGTTCACCTCAGTCTGAGTTCATGGAGAAAGGGTCTGATGTCTGAGGATGGACTCAGAGAGGATAAACTCGGCCTCCACCATGTTTGCTGCAGTTCTGCGTGGCTGCTGCTCGGCAGCTCCCACTTGTTACCCCATAATCCTGGAAGGTGGCGTTGTCCTGTATGACCGCGACCAACAAGTCCCTGCAGAATTGCACAGACTATTACTCCATCACAGAAAAACAAAGCTGTCCTTCAGCAGATCTCTGAGGGCAACAGTAGAAGAAAGTACAATCCTCACTTGCAGAAATGCAAACTGAGGTGAAAACAACTTCCAGGAACAAAGAGAATTAAACATGATGCTGCTATGCAGTATTAAAATATTGATACATAGAATTGATATATATGGTAGTGTAGACTGTAGTTTATATTCATTGACAACATGTTCTACTAAAGAAGCTTAAACACAAGAATGACATCAAAGGAGCATTTAGATTTAAATCATTAAACATAATTGACTTGAAATTATTTTTGCCTAAAGCTTTATATCACATTTGTTCTGGGTAAAACAACAACAGGGTTTTTATGATCTTTTATGCCTAATGGCCCCTTTGGTATTCTTTCAGAAGGAAGAATATCTGCCGATAAGCAGCAACAATCCAGAGCCAAACTTTGGAGGATTTGTTCTGGATTGTTATATTTTTGTGAGGTCATTTTGACGATCCTTTGAGGAACAGTGGTGAAGTTTGGAAAAGAATATTTATTATATTGTAACTTCAAACAGGTGCAGAGTTAGATTAAGCTCCTTATTTTTTTCATTCATTATGCTATTTTATTTTTGCTTACATTATGTTACAAATTTGTAAACACACTTTAAGCTTTATATTTTATTATTTCTTTCAATCATTTGACTATGGTCTTTGTAAAACTTTAGCTTTTTTAAATTTACATTTTTCTCCAAATAGCAATTAGCTTTATTTGTGTTGTTATGAGTGGTTTGAAGTTCCATTCAAATTTGAAGGTATTGTTGAGCTAATTCTACCTATTGACATGCCATTTGTTAAATACAAACTGTGTATGTACTGTGCTAGCTTTGACTTTTTGAAGCTATTTGTTGTAGAACAGCTGAAATGTGTGAAATCTGTTATAAGATTTAAAAAAAACAATATGTTTTATGACATATTATTGTCCTTTGGGTTTTTTTTTTTTTACATGACATTTGGTTGCAAAGTAAAGGCTGGAAACTCTGTCTCTACCAAGCAACCACACGTTGGAGTATTTGACGTTTTGTTGTTGTAACGGCGTGATCTTTTTCAGGAAATTTTCCATGAGGTAAAATCCATGATCTTTGCCTCACCACAACCAGGTGGACTGAATGACTGAACCTTCACCACAGGTTAGTCACCAGGCCTACACCCAACCACATTCCTTTACCCAGGAAATTGTTACCACCACACTCACTCTAGCATGAGCACACAAGTAGAACTGTTCCCTCTCTGTGGTTGGTGTGTCATTCCAACATGATTGCCCTGTTTGGGAACTGAAATCTCCTGTTTGTTTTCGACCAGGAATGAATTGTTTTCTCTCACCTTGTTCATGGCGGGTATAAATATTCATTGTTGCTGATGTTGATGTTGATGTTGATGCCGACGTCCTGCTGCACTGCTGTGTGTTACAGAGCAGAGTGGTGAGGGTTACTGATGAGCTTTCAACGTGCTCAAAACACAACAGCACAATCAGGCCTCATCATGGCTCCCGCTGTGGCCGCTGCCTGTTGATTAGCAATGAGCTTAGCATTTATCTACTCTAGCCTTGTGTCCTTTCCTTAAAGCATGGTATGTCTTCCCTCAGCTGTTCCGCAGATAAAGGCTAACTCTGAGTGTTTGTCAGTGAGCGTGACACATACTGATTAGACGTATTGTGGTGTTTCCTAAGCTAACGCTCAAGGGACAGGAAGTTTAATCCGATACCGAGACGTTAAGTAGCATTCAGAGAGGGGTGGCATGACGCAGTGGCTTCTAGGCGCTGGAATCAGCGGGGGGCAGTGGGATTTTGAAAGACTTTAAAGGCGTCATGGGGACTGGATAGAATCATGACAGGAATTCAATAACAGGCTTTTGTCCAATGAAATTTCATTCTTACCATAAGGATCCCTCTGTGTCTCCATCCGTTTTCCTCTCAACCTCTCCCTCCAGTTTTTTCCCCACTCCTCTGTTCCTGTGTAGGGGATGATTTAAAAGCATAATAGTGAGGGTACTTGAGTGCCGAGGATTCCTCTTGAATGTTAAACAGGCTGATCAAACACTGCAGCAGAGTATCTGAGCTTCAGACGGTCAGTGAATCACACACACACCAATGAACATGTCTGAACAATTTTGTCAAAAAAATCTCTAGAACTTTATGTTTATGCAAATACGTATATCATTAAATTTATTTATACATGAGATTAAAAAAGAATGTCCAAAATCCATGCATTAGCAAATGAACCTGACATGAGAGAAATCAACAACTGCAACGATTCATGTTTATCCTCAAGGTAATGTTGCTAACATTGACCTTATTGGAGCTACATATTTTTAGGTTTGTCGTTAGCAATCATTTATTAGTTGTCACCGAATTAACTTTTAGTTTTTATCTTTAAAAATAATCTTTATTGCTTGGAAAATGTTTAAAACTGAGCTATGACCAAACTTTTGGTATTTACATTTTTATTTTCAAAATTATTGCCTTTTGCATTGAGTTCTGAGGAGAAGAAGAAGACGGAGGACACGAGCCGGTGAGTGGCTGCGTGACAAGAAGAAACAAAGCGGACCTGACATCAGATGAAAGGCTAGTGAGCACCGGACGTTAACAATAATAAACTGAAGAATGTTTTTTCAAAAACTGCGTTAACACATGATAAAACAGTCAACGATAATGAACGTGTTAACGCAAGAATAACGTGTTAAAAATGCCCAGCCCTAACACACATAACAACATACATACATATATATATATATACAGTATATATAGTTGGTTGGATGGTTGGATGGATGGATGGGTGGATGGATAGATGGATAGATGGATAGATAGGAGGGTAGATAGATAGATAGATAGACGTATATAGCCTGGGTAGAAAAAGAAGCCTTTGAACATTTGGGTAAAATGCCAGAGTGGAGCTCATTTCTTTCATCACCTCTGGATAAATTCTAATTAAATTGTACAGTCATTTCAGCTGTCGGTGAGAGTTATAAAATTATTTTCTGAGAGCTACGAGGAATTTCAGTTTGTTATTTGGCTTCTGATGAAAGTCACAGCTGTTCACCAGCTTTGTTAAACAAATTGGTTTCTTTGAAGATTTTTCTAAGCTTTTATCCACCAACCTATACCTGGCATTCAGAGCAAAAGTAATTTCAGCTTTCCCATTCCTTGTTATACACACACACACACACACACACATACACACACACACACTGTGTCTCTTATGTTTCAGCTGTGTGTCTGCCTACACTGTTTTTATGTGAGTACTTAAATAGCCAGAGATGATGTAGGAGTAATAGGCTTGACTAATTGCTTGTGCAGGGGGCCAAGAGAGTGTTGTGTGTGTGCGTGCGCGTGTGTGTCTGACTGGAAAATTAACCTTTTTAACAGCCTTTTCTGCCTCCGTGCAATATGTTTTCTGGACATTTTGATCATTTCCAGGGTAATTTTATCAAGTGTACCATCCAAACCATCTTTCAGAAATGAGTAGTATCCTCAAGTCTGGAAGGATATTGCAAATGCTAATCCAGGACCAAAAGCAGCCATTAGGTTGAAGGGATAATATACAGTAAATGAACCATAAGGTCTTTTGGCACAGGCTACACTGGTAACATAGCTCATGTCCTGTTGTCCTGGAATCATAATTAAAATAAAATAAATAAACACACAAATAAAAAGGGGGTTAGTGTCTGATACAAAACCCTTGACTTTTTAGTGTGAGAATATGCAGGGATTATATAAGAAAAAATTAATAAGCAGGAATATTATGTAGCTCCTGTTTCTGCCCTGCAGGGGGAGCCATAATAATAAAATAAATGACAGTGGGTTCATTTGGTTTGCTTTATTCCCACGTTTTGACTTTATTCTACCATTAATCATTCGGCTACATGCAAATTACAGGTAAAAATACAGGTAAAGGGCAGCATCTGTGTCGACAAATCCACCACTATAAACTCCTAGTGGCCAATTAACAGATTCTTTAGTTTACACTTATAATTATATGCGAGTTTATAGATTTTTTTTGACAATCATGTCCTAATTTTGATGGAAGTTCCTACTAAAATGAGAGTAAAGAGACAATATTTGTTTACAATATCAGACAATCGCTGTAGCGGTCAAACATTAGCATACGGCTATCATTCCTGTAGCATGAATTGTTTTGATGCTTTTTAAAAATTAAATCTTCAGTGCTTGAAGTCAAAAAAATGTATCCAAAGATTTCAAAAATACATTTTCTAAAAATGTGAATAAATATTGAAAATGCTGAAAAATTGACAAGGCTGAAAAGAAAACCATCCTGCACCTTCACTGTTGTGCATCATTCCCAGTATAAAGATTTAATGCAACAAGAAGCGTAGGTGTCTGGTACGGTTTAAATGATTAAAGGTTGGAATTCATTTTACAGCTACAGCAGGAAAAGAACTATGTAATCTCTGCTCCAGTCTGGGTTTTTGGGGGGGGTTTGTCCCATTAGAGGCTAGACAACAACGGTAAGAACATGATGCAAGGTTTGCATAACCCAGAAGCTGCTGATGCTGAGGGTCAAATAGGGGAAGGTAAAAAAAAAAAAAAACAGCCAACCCATAATTCATGGATATGTTTTTCTAAAAAGCCACGGATGCGGTTTATTAAGCACAGAAAAATAGCTGAGAGTTAATAAGGGAAAAGTCATCTGTCTTTGTGCTTTAGCATGTGCTGTTGTGCCACCTGTTCAGAGATGTGTTGTGTTTCTGCCAGTTTTAAATAAAGCTTAGCTCACAGACCTGTAGTCCAACTCTACTAATAAAACCATGCCGACAAGGACAAATAAAGAGGTTCAAACTTGTTCAAAAACCCTCTAATAGAAATGCTTTCAAGACCATTTGTCCTGTTTATCTCTAATTCTTTACATTACTGAATGTAGACAAACACACACCTCAGTTGAAGCAAGCTGTAGAAAAGATTTCTTGACCCTGTGTGCGTGCTCCTGTACTGCACGGCTTGTGCCAACTTTTCCTCGTACTCTGATTCTAGAACAAGATGCAAACCTGTAGCGAGGACGCTGGTTGTGTACAAAATGAGAAGGACAACGGTAGGGTTAAAGAAGCTGTTGTTGTCTGACCTGTTTACTCCATACTATATCTTTGGTACACAACAGGAGTTTGGGGGAATGGGTGAACTATGGTAATGGCTGGCCTCAGGTACAGAGCAGATTTTGGTCGCGGTCAAACCAGACGGTAACATGTCGAAGGGAAAGCCTGGTCAGGGGCTTCATTTACATTCCAAATAAAATGAAGTCATTCTGGCAGACTTCATTTGACAGTCACCGCCTCTCCTTTCACCACTCTTCATTTTCTTTCTCTCCATCTTTCCTAACACACACGGATAAATTTTCTACTGCAGCAACACACACACTTTTACAAAATATGATGTAACAGCCTCCTGGGGGTGTAATCCATGGTGAGGATCCATAAAGAAAGCCTGTTAAGATGTTCAAAGGAAAACCACAAATTTTTTTTTAAAAAGCACGAAGCACGCGGTTGAGCAGCAGCTTTAACCTGCCGCCGGTGTGCGAGTGCGTACGTGCACCTTCTGAGGATACAATTTGGTTCCAAAACCATTGTGGTGCAGGTATTTTTGATCCTTTCAGGACATGGTGTCCAGGGCCTTAAACTTCAAAGTGCTCTCTGAGGGTTTGAACCTGGTTTAGGACTAGGTTTAGGATTACAAAGTGACACAATCCTCAGTTTCCAGTCACAAAAGACCTTTTAAAAGCAGTAAAAATCTACATCAGATACTCATAACATTGTGGACCATGACTTAAAAATGTTTATTTTAAATGAGACTTTAGCCAAAATGAGACTTTAGCCAAGTGGCTTTTCTTTTCTTTTCTTTTCTTTTCTTTTCTTTTCTTTTCTTTTCTTTTCTTTTTTTTGGACAAACACAATGCTCTGTCTCTTTGTTGTTGTTACTGCAGTAAAATACAAACAAGAACTGTGGCTGTCGAGTGATTGTACTGCATGACGGTCTGTTTGCACTGATTCATTTACAACGCACTGAAGGGAAAGTCCTTCATGGTGTCAGGATGGTTCGGTATTTACTGTGCTGTCAGAGGAGTTTTATAAAAAAGGAGCTTCAGGGTCTGCATCAGAACAAAGTAAACAGGAGGTGAGGAGTTTTATTACTCTGGACATTTCTGACAGCAGGTACTGATAACATTACTAGCAACTCTAATCTCTTCATGTACACCAGGACTGAATATCATCCTTCACCTGAGGATGGAACTCTACCACTGTGTGTTTGTTTATAAACCTGATTATTTTCTCCTGTAATCAAGGACTCGTCTTTCTACAGTATTTATAAAAGTGATTTCAGTACTGTTGTGTTTAGTTGGAGGGCTTTACACATTAAGTGTTGATTATTTGAAAGAAAAAATGACTTAATTTTTTTTATTATTTTGCACAAATAATTCTAAAAAAAATAACAAGGACATTAACAAAAAAAATGCAAACGTTACCCTGCAAAGTGACCGAACTTTCTGTCAAGGTGCATGCAGATAGAGTAATCAGATTAACTCCCTTTCAGGTACAAGGACTGATGTGAGACGTCTGGAGCTTACAAGCAGACTCATCATCAGATCAATAGGACACACTTTGTGTGATTATCACAGAAGGTTATAAAGACGTTCAAGAATAGATCTCTTGTGCTCTGCAATCACGCTGTCTGCATTGTAGCTCTTGGCACAAACAGGATCACGACCGCCGCTAAAGGGATTTAAAGATTTATACAGTTAATTTATCGCATCCCTTGAAAAGCAGACAAGGAAAGGAAGATGTTAAGAACTAGTGCTTTCCAGGACGTCTGATTTATGGATTTAACAATACGAAGAAGAAGAAGAAGTGGGAAGAGCACAAAGAAGAGGAGGAAGACAATGGTGCTTCTGTTCAAAGACAAATAATAGACAAAGGCTGGTGTCTTGCAGAAGCTATGGTGTGGGTGTTTCACACTTGGCTGGGCTTAAAGCCGAAAACATAAATGCAGTCAGTGTTGTAATGCCATCTAGTGGACATATAGATGCAACTGCAAAGCGCTGCTGCGTTAAAATAAAGACAAAAAAAATGTTCCCTTACTTTTAGTTATGACGACTTTATACTTTCATCTCGTAAACAGTTAAAAAAAAATTTTAAACGACTGAAACCTGAATACAGAGCATTAATTAATTTACATAGCTAGATGTGTTTTTTATACATACCTTGTGGAGAACTCAGAGGTGTTTGGTTCTTAAATGATGACGCGCCGTGGCCTTCGGCGGGATTTTTTTGCTCGGTCCCCCGTGAACTTATCCCATAATATGAATTTGGACATGCCCCTACGTTTAATTATTTTTTTTACCAACAAAAGGTGCAAAGTTGAGCCAAGAACTCCAAATATAGAGCCAGCCTTCCGTCAAAAACAAAACACTTCCTGCCGCCAAACCTGGACCAATCAGTGGGCACTTTTTATGTCTTTTAATCACCCCCGAGCCCCTACAGCGCCACTCAGGCCAACTATGATTTTGTCAGTTTTTTTCCTTTAACTCACGTGACGGTAAAAAAGGGGAAAAGGAAATACACACAGTTTTCCATATGTTTTTATTATTATTATGAAACAGACTCAGCAACAAATATGTTTAAAAGTCTTTAAAGCATCTTTCAGTGTGTGCAGACACCTGTTCACTCAGTTCACGTCATACAAACATATCAAATAATACAACACAAAAAACATAACATGATGATATAAACCATGACAAACACACACACAGGTCTAAAAAAATATATAGCAACAATGGAACAAAAACTCTACCTCAAAACAGTCTACTATATCTACTGTATATGAAAAGACATTTATTGGTGATGCAGTAAATTTACATTCTTTACCATAATGATTGTGTATAGTGACAACAGCGTGCCTTTATAACATGAGAAACAAAAGTGAAAAATTAACTAAACAACCACATGTCAGTGCACACAAAGAGGAATATGAGGAAATATATTACAACATTTATAGATAGTTGATAGTTCATTTACAGCAATGTGAAGGTGAGGTTTAAAAATCTCTTCCTTTGGAGGCAGCAAGTGTGTTATGAAGATCTTTGGTTTGACATCTTAAGGTATGGTTAGCGACCTAACTGGCTTTAGGATGCTGGTTAGGTGGCTAACCAGATTGATAGGATGCTATCAATACAGGTGGAGCTCACATTGCAGTCAATCATTTCTCTGGTCGGATCTTTAAACTCCTTGGATATATTTTGATAGTCCAGAGGAAGTGTTAAACAACAACTTCCCCACTTGTAAGTCGCTTTGGATAAAAGCATCTACTAAACGCATATAAATGTGTAAAAAAAAAAGAAAAATTAAATATTTCTTACAGAATTATTGCGATGATATATAATTAACAAGGAAGTGTTTGGACTCAAGTGCATTATTTGTTTGTTTTTGTTTGTTTGTTTGTTTGTTTTTGGGGGGTGGGGGGTAATGTTAAGAGAGGTGTAGAGTTGAGTTGGTGGCACCATAGTCACACACTAGAGCAGTGATTCCCAACCACTGCTGTGGCACACCCATGAGAGATCGTCAGGTGTGCTGTGGAAAATTTCACTTAATTGGTCAGAAAACTATTATTTATTTATTGCATATAATTTTTCTTTGCTCGTCAAAGCATGAAAGGCAGAACAAATGCTCCTCTGCTCTCCACCCTGATCGTCCCTTCCTTCTGGGACCATTCTGGGGTCAAAGAAGCAATCGCAATAATTCTAATGTTTAACTATTTAATTCCACTGCCCCATGTGTTAAAAATGTGAATTGCAAAACACGGGACAAATAGACATCCACTGCTGTGTGAACATGTTTCCTAGTACTTGAAAGTTTCTTGTCCAATGAGGCGAAAACACAGCTTTAGTGTACAATGGAGATCTTTGGGCGGGTAAGTTCAGAGTGACCTTCCTTCCTCCCTCAGATCATGAAGGACTGAGTTTGTTTGTAGTGTTTGATCTGCAGAGAAAAGAGAGAGTCGTACAATCAGCCGGTTCCTTTAATTTGCAGAGAAGAACTGTTATCAGCAATGTATCAACAACATGTAATGGCAAACCCAAAATTCATCACAGGGAGCAAAACATGCCCCAACATGATAACACTCCCTTTGATCACTCACGTTACGGGTGGGAGGAGGAGGAGGGGGTGCAGGGTTGTAGCACTTGATGCTAAAAGACAAAAGAGCAGCAGTTCAGCCTCAGCCGACTACGACAGACAAACGTTACAGGCAGAAGAAGAGTCGGGAGGAAAAGTGAGAGGCTCACCTTTTAGGGTCTTTCTCTTCTGTTCAAAGACAAAACAGGAGGAGAGACAAGAGGTCAGCAAAAGTAAATCAAATCAAATGTGATATTCCATATAATTCCATAAATTGTTCAACGTTTTCACAAAAATATTTGAATATTATTTTATATTAATACTTACCCTTGATATTTACCATCACATCAATCACAAATTGAACCTTTATACAGTAGCTTTTATAAAATTAAAGCCTGATAACCGATCAGGACAAACCACAAGGAGGCGAACTACAAACTACAGTATGTGAACTAGAAATACAAGCAACCATAGGATATTGGGTACTCACTTCTACAGCAGCTTTGGCGTCGACACACACATAGGCAGATGCAACAGAACAGGACGAGTGCTGAAAAAGCTGCAGCAGAGACAATTAAAACAGTCGTGTTGACAGGATCTGGAAGAAACAAAACAATGGTGTCATTAGAGATACAATTAAAAATTATATTATATTATATATAAATATAGTTATTTATATGATATCACATGAGTAGGGCACAATACAAACATCAACAAGCGCAGTTTTAACAGGAGCACTTACAGTCAACGACCTTTAGCTGTTGGGCAACACAACTCTTGGGCGCCCCCGCACTGTTGGAGGACTCACAGCGGTACATCCCCGTGTCTATTTTAGACACACTATTAAACTTCTGCTCCAGACAAACACAAAAGAGGTGAGAGAGTAAAAAAAGAGTATAAAAAATATTGAAGATCAATACTAACAGTATTGTTAGTTTTTTGCTCCTCACCAGTATCCCCTTGTTGGTGTCGATGCTGAACGCAGCGTCTGCTGAGGCCATCAGAGCCTTGTTGTCCTTGTACCAGCGGTAGGTGGCAGGAGGGATGCTCAGCTTGTCCTTACAGAGAAGCTCCAGGTCTGAGCCCACGAACACAGAGCTGGGTACCTCACAGGACGGTACATGTGGAGGCACTGAGAGGTCAAAGGTCACAGTCTTTACAACGAACGCAGTGTTTTCTCAAGTCAACTTCCTGGCCATGTTAAACTGTCACAATGAAGTCAAACAATGCATTTCCTGGCCATGTTAAACTGTCACAATGCACGAGTGTTTAGTTACCAGTTGGTTATCAGTTGGGCTGCTCAGTTGGTTGTTTTCTGTTGCTGACTCAAATCTTGGTTTGCTAGTTGATTGGTAATTTGTAACGTTTGATGGAGTGTTTGCCTCTCTTTTGTTGGCTGGTTGACTGACTGACTATTTGGTAATGTTGTTATGTGGCTGGTCAGCCAATCAACCAAACAGTTTGTTAGTTTTGTGCATATTCAACCCCTCACTCCTTAACACGTACCCAGCACATCTAGTGTGACAGTGGTCTCCCCCAGGTTGACATGGTCTTCACTGGCGGTGACCTCACAGCGATATTCTCCGGAGTCTTTCTGAGTCACTGAATGTATCGTCAGTGTCGCTCCGTCTATCTTGGCCCGTCCCACATAAGGACCTGGGAAAAATCAAGCAATTAATCAAACAGAGACGATTGATGAAACGGATGAAAACGTGCGTCATTCTTGGTCAGCAGGAGGTACACCCAGTAAATTTGTGATTGAAGTAGACAAACGTCACTCCCTTTCCTTTCTTCTTCCACTCAATCCGAGGGTTCTGGTCCTTCTCAGTCTTAAACTCACATGTCAGAGTGGCATCTGTGAGAACAGGGAGTCCGACATCAGTACTGGACGTGTTACTGTAATACTTTTCTAGCACAAACACATCCAACTTCGACGATCTTTTTCTCCATCATCTCACCTGTGTGCTCGTGAACCTCTACTGTAGGTGTGGTGCTGCTCACAGTCACTGACAGACAAACAGGACCTGTTGGGATGAAAGGAAGTGGAACACACCGTTATTTAACACAACAAACACAAGTGTTTACCTGCCACTTCCTCTGAGACAATGAAGGAACTCTCTTTCTATTTGAAGTGGCACTGTGTACTCCTAATGATCAGCAACACAGCTTCACTGGAGTTACAACCAGGAAAATGAGCAACATCCACCAAGTCTCGCTCCAGTCATTTGGTTTTTGTTTTGGAGAGACTAACTGAAAACCACATTATTTTCATACCGTCTGATCTGCAAGTAAGTGAGAATGTTTCCAACAAAGATGGTTTGAAACTCACAACACATTGAACACACACACATACACACACACACACATAGTCGTCTTTATCCCAGTGGTACCAGGAGCGGTGGTGTGTAGGAATGTAAGTGATTGATGACTCCCCCACGAGCTGCTTTACTCCAACCTGATAACCTCTGATTGTGATGGATCCCTACAATAGACATGTGTGCGTGTCCACACACACTCATGCACACACACTCTTTAATATTCATTTTCAAATCAATTCCAAAGAAAAACTTTAATCGTTTCAGGACGGAGGAAAAAACGATTTAGGAGAACCTCCGGTGCACACGTGTCTGTGTGTCAGTGTGTGTCAGTGTGTGTGTGTAAATGTGTGTGTGTGTGTGTGTGTGTGTTATGTGCATGTGTCACACATGCGTGTGGAGAGCATGTTTGTGTTTCTAATACAAAGCAGCTCTTCATGGCAGTAACTTTACCCAGCTCAGCTGGCATCACCAAACACACACACACACACACACACACACACACACACACACGGGTGTAAAACACTTGTGCTGATCTTCACTGATGACAACATTAACATGAGTCCCTCTGCATCATATTCTTCACACTGACCTTCTGTTAAACCCAAACCTAACTCAGACTCGACCACAGTTATCTCATCACAACAGACACATTTCAAACACACAGTGGTCGCTGTAGTCCAGAGTCAGAACTACAAGAAACACTTTAACGTCTCTGTAAAAATATTGTTACAATAGAAAAAACATTGTAGAAAAAAACATAAAATCAAATGTAGCTAAGCAAAGGTTAAGAGGAATAAAAAAAACAGCTAAAAATAGCCAATAATCAACTAAAGCTACATCACAAATAGTTAATTATAACAGCTAAAAGTTAAAAGATCATTTAAAGATATGATTAATTTTACCTTAAGAATTACAACTTAATACTAGCCAACAAATACCTAAAAAAGTGAGAAAAAAATAAAAAACAGCAAAAGTTACAAAGGTATATCCACATTAACCATAAGTTAAAAATTAAATGATTAAGAAATTTTAAAAATTTATATTTGTTCCTGAGACAAAGGAAACACGCTAAAAGTCCATTTCTCACTTTTATAATGGAGGAAAATTGTATAATTCTATCACAGTCTACACAACAGGGTTGATCATTTAGTCACATTCTCCTGGGTAAAAACACGTTTTTTTTCATCGATAGTGAAAAAAGTCTCGCTCCTTTCATGTGTGTTTGGTGAAAACGAGTCCCTTGAAATTCCTCAAACATCAAATGTAGGTTGTAGATAACAGCAGGGTCAGTTAGGGGCTATCATCAAACTGCAAACCTCAAACCCTTCCGTCAGAACATGTGATGTGTCTCATCATTCTGCAGATCTGAGGTTCAAACAGCATCAGGGCAGATTCAGTGTAAACATGCAGCTCGACTACAAACACTCCCTGGACAATATCTGACGATGACGACGGCCCACAGAGGAATACACACCTCCTCCTCCTCCTCCTCCTCCTCCTTCTAGTCTTAGTGAGAGGTCACACAGCCTTTACCCTTCCAGTTAGGATGGATGAGCGTAAACTTTGAACACTTAGAACTTCTAAAAGTTATTTAGGAGAACCTTTTCCAGAGATATTCAGAAATCTAATTATTACAAGAGAACGATTATAAAATATTAGCCTTAGTCAAAAAGTTAGTAGAAGCACAAATGCATTAAAAAAAGGCCTCTGTGGCACCTCCAACATTTGTGCAGGGAAGAAGTATCCAGAAATTAAAAACAGATGTTTGCTAAGTTTGCTCAAAGTTAACACGTAGAAAATAATTAAATCAGGAAACTTAAAGAGACAGAAAAAAACAACTAGTTCAATGTTAGTTAACATAAGGAGTTAGCACAAACTGAGAATAATACAGCTAATTTTGACAAAATACAACCAAAACATTATCATGATACAACTAAATGCTTTAAAAGCCAAAATTGTCATAAAGGTTAAATAAAACAGACCAAATTTATTAAAGATAATAATAAAAAGTCAATGTTTCTCAATGATAGCGTGAAATGGGTCAAATAACTAATATTAAGTAAATCAAGACTTCCTAATAATTTTGGATTAGAATAGGCTTAAAATTAACCAAGAACATAGCTTCAGTTAGCACAAGTACAATTAGAGTAAACAAAACAATGGAAAATGAGTTGTGCTAAAAATCTAGTAACATCCTATTGCAATCCAATGCCTACTTCTGCAAACCTCTCCTCCTTAAGTCCTTAAATAAAATATGTAAAAAAAAAAAATTATTCCCATACCGATAAATCGTACTTTATTTTGAATAAAAATCATGAGGTTTTGCAGTCTTTAACATTAGGGTCTGATTAAAATATTTTTAAAAAATGTTTTAACTAAATCTAAAGATTTACCAAATCGCTCTGAAACTTTTACACGATCCCTTACCAGCCTACGATCGCTGTTGCACGAATTACTCTTTTTCTTTCGTTTAAATATCAGTGCACACAACGGAAATACCAATATTAAAATAACACCAATGCAAACATTTGAAAGAAGAAAAAGAGTACACGCATCCCGACAGTACAATTCATACTTTTTCACTACACAACAACTACAAGTTTTCACTTTGATAACGTTGAAAACTAATTGATCTGTACCATACTGCAGTAAATTCTTGTAGGAACGAGAGGAACTCACTGTGCAGTAAAGGGATGAGAATCAGGGGCAGCAGCCACATCGTCATCTTCTCTCTGATAAAGTCTCTCTGTGTGTGCGTGTGTCTGTGAGAGAGAGTCCTGCTGGAATCAAGTGTTGTGCCTCAAAGTCAGTCTGCAGCTCCTCCACCTCTGACTGAGCTCAGCTGCAGCTGCAGGAGCTGCAACATGCACGCGCGCGTTCACGCGGCCGAGGCAGCTGACGGGAGCGCGTACACACGGGAGAAGAGAGCGGAGAAGTTCAAGAGCAAAAAAAAAAAGTGGTTTCCATTCCATTATGAATAATATATTAATCATGTTTAATCATGGTTAATCGATAATCATGCAATTTTCTAACCATTAAGGTTAATATACAAAAATATATATTACCATATTTAATAGTGTCTCTGCCTCCTTGCTGTATTCTATTTTTTGTGGTAAGGACTATATTTTTATTATATTTGCTACCAAAAACTGACCACAAGGTGGCAGATGATTAAGAAAACACACCGGTCTTCAGCAACAGCTGGCAGCATCTGTGCAGGAGCTTTAGGGAATTTTAAGTTGTTAACTTTAACTTCCAACAGCAGGTGTAGGCTTAGAGTTGTCAAATATGTGGTTTGTGTATCAAACGTGTAACATTCGTGGTCCCCGACCCACAGGTCAGCCTGTCCTGCTGTGATCAACCTCTGGCTTAGCTCACTCACACAGCACATGACCGTAATACTAATCAATTTGTGGAAGTCTTGTTTTTGTACTTTTAGCTGATCAGTTCGTGCACCAGGTAACTACACCAACTAGCTACTAGCTGTGCGTGACTTACTTATTTACGGACTATTTTTTTTTTTTATTTTTAATTTTTAAAAAAGCAGTTAATGTGGTCATAGAGGTTCATTTGGTTTTATATTAATATTTACTGCATGTTAAAGCAACAGGCACATTTACATTGACTTTTTTCATCCATACGTTTCTTTTAACAGTCCTCCATATTGGCTGTTGTTCAAAAATAATTTTACAAAGAGTTTTGAGAGTGGCTCCTGCCCCCCCCCCCTCCTCAGTGCAGGGTGTAACCTGAGGAGCAGAGATGAAACAGCTGCAGCCTGTAGCTACTGTGTCCTTGACTATTAGGTTTCCCGCCTGTAGCGGCCACACAACAGCACATTGTCACCGGCTGCGGGGTTAATGTGCACACTTGCGTGCACTTGGGGCCCATATGCACATGGACACAAAGAAGTACGTGTGCATTAACTCACAGCGGGGAATGAGAGAGAGCGACACACACACACACACACACACACACACACACCGAGGCGGTCAAATCTCTGCTGCAGCACCTGTTCTCTATCAACAGGGGCAGCTGCTGCGCTCTGACCGGGACACACTCATGTCATGTCACACACTCTGAAGACACACACTCACATAAATCACAACACAAGCAGCGCACCGAGTCCAACTGACATGTTTCACACTGACAACTGCTCACGTTACACTGACAGAATTCTTTGTTGCTGAGGAAGATTTTTGATTTGAGCTGAATCGTTGGACCCTCTTTGGAATCAGTTGTTGTTGATAGCATTACTCAGCAACAAAGGGTTTTCTAGGTGGACTGATCTCTTAACCCTCACAGCAAGAAGGTCGGTGGTTCAAGTGCCAGCTCGACCTATGACCTTTCTCTGAGGATTTACATTTGTCGTGTTTTTTTCCTGCAATTCTTGGTGAAGTCCAAATCTATACGTCGACTATTGAAATATTTACATTTTCTTAAGTGACCACAGGTGTGAATGTGAGCGTGAATGAGCGGGTCAGTTTATGGTCATGTCATATTAAATCATATCTGCAGACAAGAGTAAGAGCAAAGACATTTTTGATGATGTCACGTCCCGTGACAACTCTACCTGCATAAATACAATTTTTGAAAAATGAAAAGTAGTTTATGTATAGAAATGTAAAATTAAACAAAATGTCCAAATATGACTTGAGTACACAGTACAGTATAGATGGTATTAATGACCATTCTCTAAAGCAGTGTTACTGCCTCAATATAGTATGTACAATACAACAACAATACAAATATAAATTGCTGTAATATTAAGCCTCTCTCTCCATCTTTACTCCTGCAGTGACTCCTCTGCCTACAAATCCTGGATGACCAAAGAGAACCAGAGCCCTCTGCTGGGAGAACAGGTTCCTGCACCACAAGTGGTGGAGGTTCCAAAGGGTAAAGGTCAACTTAGAAGCAGCAAGAAAATAAAAAACTACAAAGATGTCAAGGTGGAACCAGGGGCTAACATAGAACAGAATGTCATTGTGGAGTCAGAGGTTAAAGAAGAACCAGAGGTAGAAGTAGACCCAGAGGTCAGAGAAGAGTCTGAAGAGTCTCCAGGATGGAGACAGAAGATCAAGCAGAGTCACAGGAGTTTCCTATGTTTAATACAGAGTTTCAGTACCAGGACATTAAGAGGCCCATAGACAAGGAGGGAATCAATGCTGAAAATATGAACCACTGGACAGTGACTACATTAGACCAGACACCCAAGATGATACAGACAGTTAAAAATCTGGACAGTGACTACATTAGACCAGACAGTTTAAAAAAAAACCAGACACCCAAGATGATACAGACAGTTTAAAAAAAATTAAAAAATACTCATGCCAGACTCTGCTTCCATGGTAGAAGGTCAAGTGCTGGGACACCATCGAGTAATCTTTTCCCAAATGAAGAACCTATGGTGCCGTCCATGCAGTTTCCTGATCTGGAAGTAAAAGAAGCACAGGATGACTGGGACCAGCAGGAGGAGCTCTACCCTAATGTAAGCGACACAAAGGATTGGACAAAATCAAGAAGTAAGAGGCAACTAGATCCAAAAAACAATTTTTGATTAAAAAAAGTGAAAATTGGTCAACTTTAACAAATGTATCATTTGAGAAAAACATAGGGGGAAATTAAATTAAAAATATTTCAAATGCAAACTATATAAAATGTAGTAATAACTTAACAAAGGCATTAGCAAATCGTTAAATAGTAAGTTACATACATATACAAATTATAGCATTAAAGAAAATGCAGATATAACCAAAAGCAAAAAAGGTCATACTGATATAAATGAATCCTGTCATAAACATTAATAGCTTCCGAATGGCTTAATGTTACAAGGTAACCAACTTTATGGAAAGCTAGCATGTTTTAAAATTAGCCAATGATGCAGTGGAAATTCGATTGAATTCATTTGAAAATATATTTTATAAATATATATAAAAATAAATTTTTTAAATTCGTTTCATTTTGACTATAAAAATAATTTTCAGAAACAAATTCAGGACTACACGACCAGTCAAAGTGGGCCTGTTTCTCTGTATAAAACAAACAAAATAATAATAATTAAATTATCGTCGCTCGTTTGTCAGACTACATTTTGACCGCAGGGTGAAGCTCTTGTCAGGCTCTGGTATTGGAGGGAAAGTGTTACCAGTTCTTCAGTGAACCAAAAGAGCTAAGTACACATTTAGAAGCCATCTTCTTGATTTATGAATATGATTTTTTTTAAATTTCTATCAAACCCTTCAACTCAAAGCTTGTACTATATAAAACATTCATGAGAAGTACTACATATTTGTTCTGATACTTCTGCACAAACATCAATATTTGAAATAGTTAATGGTCCCCTGCACAAACATCAATATTTGAAATAGTGAATAATTACTGCCACCTACTGGGTCTAGTTTGAAGTTATTCACTTGCATGCGAAAGAAAAGAACAAAATCATGAGCATGAACATTAAGCACAATTCTAGCTATGTTTGACTCTGTCGATGCAGGTGTCTGGCAACTAATTACTAATATCATTGATGACAAAAATGCAAAGTTCAGTTTTTGCTCTTTGATTTTGCTTCCGGGAGCTTCTGGAAAATACATTCTCTGCTCTACATGATCTGCATCAATGCTTATTGTTCACTATAAATGTATGGTGGTGTTGTTTCCTCTGAGCCATGGCAGATGGGCGCACATCGGTGTTGTTCTCATCTAACAGACATCTCTTATCGTTGCCATGTTCACCATCACCTTCCTCTTCTCTGTTCTGCACCTGCTGTTGTTCCTGCTCCATCAACCACAGAAGAAAAGCTTCTTGAGGCGAGTTTTCAGCAGATTCAAATACAGCCAGCAGCTGTGCCGCTGTCACAAAAGCCAGAGGATCATTTGTGTAAAACTATTTTAGGGCTCTGTCGTGTTTAGACTGAACCTGATAAATCCAGGCATTGTTCTTTGAAAACCAGCAGCCACCGCAGTGGATGAAGGGAGGATTGTCACCAACTCTTTAATATCTAACAGTCAATATTGTCTAATAATTTAAATACAAATACAAAGAGTTGAATGTGAAGAGTAACACACAGGACAGTACGAGCTCCTACAGTCCTCAGTGCTGTACTAACCGTTAGTTAGCTTCTGGTAGTTTGGGTTCATTTTTAGCTAATAATTTCTTTACTTTAAACTACTTCTGGGTCAACATGGTATTTCTTTCATTACTACTTGTTATTTGTAACCCTTAAACTAGTTTTGCAAACAGAAAATCTTTTGGACTAACTTTAGGCTAGCTATTTTGCTAATTTAAGCATATAATCTGGATAATTTTGTAAAGGCCTTTAGACAAAGTTTTGTTGTTGTTTTTTTATTATTATTTTGTGAATCAGTAATTATTACAGGCAAAATCTTAACCTGACTTGGCCATTCCTGGCTCAGGGACAAACCATTTGTTAGCTGTTAGCTGCTAGCTGTTGTTGCTATGCTATACCTGTTACAAAACAGACAGGAGCCAATTGCAGCGCTCAAGAGACAAAGATCAGTTGAAAGGAAGGTCATTAACAGAAAAGTCCAAACTTAAATACATCCACTTACTGGACCAGGCAGGAACACAGGACACTAACATAAAACAAACTGAACACAGAGCATGAACCACTGACCGGCAGCGACAATAACTCAACTAGGACTAGCAGCAGGGAGGTGTTTAAACACAGGGAACCAGGTGATACGGGTGAGACTAGCGAAGGAGACAGGTGAGTGTGATGACGCCAATCAACTAAGAACGACAGACTACAGGGAAAGGAGATGGACAGACCACACAACACCCATGATATGACTAGCTATAGCATCCCGGCTAACTTACTAATTTAAATTATGTTTGCTAACATTCCTTTTAAAATATTGTTTTACTGGTTTTTACTTTCTTTCTTATATATCATTTTTGTTGCATAATCAGTGAGAGTGTAATCCTCAGAGTGTTTGGGTCATGATTTAACGCCTAAAGACGTACATGAAATGTCTTTTATTAGCAGTCCAAACAGTGTGATTCTGAAGTCCGTCCATGCATTCCTGTGACTGCAGCTCCATGACAATGAATGAAGATTAGTGCGGCTATGTGTCGGTGCTATTAGCAGCAGTGACATAAACACTGTTTTCAAACCAGCGGCGACCAGAGTCCAGCTGCCTGTGAAAAGTTTACGACTGGAACTTGGAGACCGAGGTTTTCATTTTGGCTTAGGAGCCAGGCTGCAGGGCTTTAGCTGGGGGGACACTGGCTCACACACACTTCCAGATACACACACACACACACACATGCCATCAAACAACTGCTTGTGCTGCCTCAACTTAAATGACTTGAAGTGACAGATGAGCAGCAGCAACAGCAGCAGCAGCAGCAGCAGCAGCAGCAGTGTTGAGTCACTGTGGATGGTTGATGTCCACACCATGTCCACCTGTCAATCATCAAGATTTGGGGACAGTTACTGTCTCTTGATCAAACGTAAGCATGATCTGATTATACGCAGCATCTAAAAATAGGATGTGGTAACAGAGTCACCAGTGGATGTCGTCGGTGTTCGACTGGAAATGAAAATCCCACCGTGATCTCTTAAACCCAGTAAACAGACATTTTTCCTGGGAGTAAACCAAAGGGAAAATCCACAGGGATCAAAGTTCAAAGTTATTTTCTCAGAAGATCACGTCACGTCAGGATCAATCCATGTCATTCTTTCATCTGATCAGTTTGATCTCATCTCTGAAACTTTTCCAGGTTGTTGTCAAAAACCTGTTTGTACCGTTTTTGCCAGTTCTCTAGGCCCAGGGTTGCAAACAATGCATTACTATATTGGAAAATTGATGAGAAGCTACAATTCAACAGAAAATATTGTAAGTAATTTGACAAAAACAGACAAACGAGTCATCAAATAATTGAGAATTAATAACTGAAGCTTTAAAGTGGTCTCTATCCAGAATCCCTCTCTTGTTCAGGTTCTTTTATACTGAAGAAGCTGTAGAATGAAGCTCCAGCTTTGTAAATGATTTCAGCAAAATCCAATTACTTCACAAACCCCTTCCATGAATAACCGAGGCCACCAATTCAGCAAATAACAAGTGTGCAGTAACCTAGAATTCACTAACATGGAACTAGGCCCAGTGGAATTTTTTATTTTTTTTTATTTCATACAACATCCCCTGCTGAATCCAAACTGAGGTCCATCTAAGTTTACAGAGGACATTTTCAAGGCATTTCACTTATAGTTTTGGAACAGCCAGCGACATGATGAGCTGAGAGTCACGCCCTGCAGCATGTGAGTCGCTGACAGGCTTTTCAGTAGCCGCATGTCAACAGGTCACTTAATAGGTGCAAAGCCTGTGTAATGTTGAAGGCTGTGATGCACTTAATGCTACTGTGAGCATGGCTAGACTATTGACAAGAGAAAGTAGACTGTCTTTCACACAGTCAATGTTATGTTCAAGGGCTGGTGGTAAATAATTGACTTTGGTCATGAAAGATTTGAAGCACTGAAACTTGATGTGTGATTACTGGTTACTTGTAGACGATAAAAAACTTCTGATGTGTGATTACTGGTTACTTGTAGATGATAAAAAACTTCAAGTGTGTGTCTCTGTTTTTTTAGGGTAAATACGTTGCACAATGTCATAAGAGGAAATTCATGGAGAATTGAGGAGTGGCAGAGAAGTACATGAGGGCTTAAAAGTCACCAAAGTGGGCAGCTTTAAGCTGCCCGGGGAGCAGCGTGTGGGGATGGTGTCACCTCAGTGGTAACTTAGCAGCTGGTGGATTTGAACCTGAAACCTTCCGTACCCATGTCTGCTTCCTTAACCACTGAGCCACCACTGCCCCTACTGTTATAAAAATATATATTATGGTAATTTTCTTCTTCGAATAAAATATAATTTTCATGTGTCACTTTTTTGTTGTAGTTGCTAATATTTACATCTAATGAACCATTCTTTTTTTGTAGTTGCCTACAGTATGCTCTCCTTAACAGGGTCCTAAAATAAACAGAATGACTCCACTCTGGTGGCTGCTGCCATGGCTGCATTTAACTTGTGCTATATTTGACAGGCTGTAATTATAGCTGCTGGATCAACTATATCAACAAAGCAGGATATAATAAACACTTAACAAGCGTTGACAGTGTTGTTAGAGACAACAGTCGAACCCCTGCGGTTTAATTAAGGGATTCAGTGCATGTTTTTCCAGTAGGTGTTGACAGATTTAAAATCAGTTCAAGATTGTTTCCATGTTGCTTATGTTTGGTCTTTCTTTTTCAAGTTATTGGACAATAGGATGTCTGGGCTAAAAAAGTTTAACTGATAAAGTGGTTGCTAAGAGTACGTATCTTTATAAATCCATTACACCGTGCTGAAATACTGGAATACTGTATCACATGACAAAAAGGACATTGACATTGATATTGGACTTTATCGAGGATTGAAGTAGGAAATAAAATAAGTGTGTGGTTTTTGCAGCTACAAAGAGGAGGACATTTAGAGGAGTGGTCCGGATTAGGCTCCCCACTCTGTCAGACTTTACAAATCCATCTGTTGGCTGCTGCCAGTGACCCTAGAGATTAGGGGATCATTCAGGGGTGGGTCACAGATGTAGCAGCTTCTATAAAGACCACAACACCTCAGAGATGTGAGCAGGGCAGGATCGCAGACCGAGCATCAAACAGGTAAGAATAAGACATGTATGTAATGACTAATTAGAAAAAGTTTAAAGGATAATCTCCATACTCATGGTTTGAGTTCATTTACTCAAGATAAAATGGTAAAGGCAGAAACTACAGTATAATGATGTTCTCATTGGGTCTCTTGTTTGTTTGTTCATTGTTTTTTTTTTTGTAGCACCAATGGAGACGTTATCTGAAGATGGCCAATCAGTCCCACATAACTGTGAACATTTGAAGAAAAGGAAGCAGAACATGAAGGTACAAACAAATACAGAAGCAGCACAGAAAAGTAATGAGGCATGTCAGGGTAAGGATTCTTATCTTCTTTTTTTTACTACTCTTTAATCTAGAGTAGTAGCAGAGCTACAGTAACAGGTATATTTCTTTACAGATCAGATAGATCAGAAAGTGATGGTCAGAGAAGCTCCAGACAGAGGGAACATAGTGGCACCCAGTGTTTCCTGTTCACTAGAAAAGGAGACATTTTGTTTTGCTGGTCACGAAATCAGCATCCGAGAGTCTGTGGATGCTTACGGTGCTCTGATCTGGCCTGGGGTACGTTCAACGTTAACGTCACTGATGTGACTGACTCTGTTTGTGTCTGGTGTAACATTAAGGCTCTGTTCTAAAGGCTGTGGCGTTGTGCCAGTTCCTGGAGAACAACCAGAGACAAGTGGACCTGTTGGATAAGGCGGTGCTGGAGATCGGAGCAGGAACTGGATTACTCTCCATAGTGGCCAGTTTGCTTGGTACGGCTTGGATCCTTCATCTGACCTTCATAATTAGGAGGAGGACAGCAGCAAAATGATATCAATACACTGATTTAGCAACCGCTCCTGATAAGACCGCTGCACACATCTGAGGCAACGTTGGTATTGACAAAAGAGCTCCTTTTTATCTTGTTTATATGGAGCAGAGTTCACGGCGTAACGCAAGAGAAATGCCATTAAATCAGTGCTATGAATATTTTACTGTT
>NC_024322.1:2999166-3041240 GCF_000523025.1 Cynoglossus semilaevis | reverse complement strand
GGGAATCGCTTAAAACACTGGAACTCATTATTTGGCAACAGCACCATCCACCCACTCTGTGTTTCTCTGAAAACAGGACAATAACTGTAAAGAACCAGTAAGAATATGATGTAAGGCTGATGCTGTCCAGTTATGTACACGTATGGAAGGGAAACACGCAGTACGTGCAAGTCAGAGCAAGTGTAGGCATATTTATAATCCATGGACCCATGGCTTCTCAGGAATAAATGTATATTTGGAACATGGAGATTAAAAATAAGATTTTGTTTCATCTTTGTTTTCAGGGGCTCGGGTGACGGCCACTGATCTGCCAGACATACTGTCTAATCTCACATTTAATCTCATGCGAAACACCAAAGGGCGCTGTGGCCACACCCCCACGGTGGCTGCCCTCACCTGGGGTCAGGATCTGGAGAGCAATTTCCCCCATAAGTCCTTCCACTACGACTACGTGCTGGCAGCTGACGTGGTCTACCACCACAGGTGTCTGGAGGAGCTGCTGAGGACCATGCATCACTTCTGCCGACCGGGGAGCCAGACCACCGTGCTGTGGGCCAACAAGATCCGCTTCCCGTCGGACCTGAAGTTCACCGAGCGCTTCGAGAGCAGCTTTAACTCCACGCTGCTCATAGAGCTTCCTCAGCAGGAGGTGAGGATATACAAGGCCACAGCTAAGGAGTAACAGAGGAGCAGAGAGCAAAGACCAGTTCTGTTTACCATCTCTGATTCATTCTCATTTTGATGCCAGTTCACATGACATTCCTAGATACTGCTGAGGCTGTGGTGGCAGAAAGAACAAAACAACGAAAAAAAGATGCAAAATCTCCTTTCTAATAAGTTTTTATTTTGTATTTCTCACGGCTTCTTCTTACAGGTATTTCTGATACAGACTGCATTGACTTTTCATTGAAGTATTGTTTTTTCTTTTTTAAATAAATTCTTTAGTTGTGGCTAAGTTTTTCTCCGTGCAATCCAATTCAAATCAAAACATCTCACACTCATCTCACACAGGAAAATGTATATATAAACACTGAGGAATCATTTTAAAGATCCTGCCTCACTTTGGATCATCATAAATACGCACCTCTTATAAAAGAAAACACTTTTTTAAAACTATAAATTCTACCTGCACTACTTGTGACTGATATACAGCACCAAAGCACTACGGTGCATCGCTCTCTACGTGCTAAAAAGGTGACTTCTGTACAATCAACAGTAGATAAAAAAAAGCACAGTCTAAGCCGGTCAGTTACCCCATACTGGATCATTAAGGGTTAGTACATTTTTTAAATAAAACATCTTCAATAGGGTTGTCCTATATTATCGGACATAACCTGATGTTAGCAATTATGTAATATCTGTAAGAATTGTTATCAGTTTTTACTCCAATATGAAAACCTGATAACACAGTGCCTGGGTTTTGCCAAATCATGTGTGCCATAAAAATAGTTTTGGGGAAAAACAACTCTATGTAAAAGTGAAAGCCACTAGATGGCAGCATTGCAGCTCATTTCATTGATTTACTTTAATAAACAGGGGATTGTATGCTGAATGCTGGGACCAGCAACTAATATGGATAAATAAATATTACCAGGCACTCAATAGTATTTCAAAAAAACTTCTGGGGGCATGGTAGAAAATAATTGAAAAATGCTGCTTTAACCCATCACTTAGCGGCACTTAACTTTAACCACCAGGCCACCACTGCCTCGCTTTATTGGTTAATATCGGAATAGGAAAATTAAGTGGACAATATCCATGTCAAATATCGGCAAAAAGTTTATATTGGACATCGCTAATCTTCAAGACTTTGTTCTGTTACTATTTAACAGTTAAAGATGTATTTTTCTGAAAATTGCCAGATTCTCCGAAGTAAATCCTTCATTTTTCCGCTGCGGCCACGTAAGAAATGACCAACAGACTGGTACTGGTCTGTGGACAGAGAGTTGGGGACCCTTAGTTTAAGCAACACATGTAACGTATGAAAGAGAAAACGACAGCTCATAATACACTAAGACGACAGTAATTTCAGGTTGTATTTCTACGTTTGTGGTGTGATTCCTGTTGAAGCCAATGACAGCCGCCATGTTGATGGTTCCTCTGCAGGAGAGCTGCACTGTCTCCTGACCATCTCAGTCTGAAGGTCTGACTGGTCATCTTTATGACACGGAGCAGGTCGATGACTTTGGTTGCTCCAGTATGGACTCCCTGCGGAGGTCATTGGGGACGGTGCCCTCAGGACCCCAAAGGTTGAGTTCTGCATAAATACCCATGTCGATCATCTCCTCCTGCCAGGGAATGGATATGTTTCCAGAAGAAAAATTGTCAAAAAAGGTTTTGTCAGATTCTTCAAATGCAACGCCCTTCACAGAGGAGAACGCTCCAACATCATCCAGGCTTTTAGCATAAACTCTTTTAGGGTCAGGGACAAAGGGTGGTGGGAGGATGCCTAAAAAGGACGGAAAATAATGCAGAAATTAAAAAAGAAAAAAGCACAATTTCTATCCAACAATATAGGATAAATGTATTGTAGTAAATACAAAAGGACGATACCTGCATTCAGTTTCCTCCAGTTGATGTCTTTAAAGAATGGATGTGCCCTAATCTCATCACAGCAGCCGTTCTTAAAGCCCAGCCTCTCATCAACCTGTTTGGCCAACAGTCCTTGACAAAGTGACTTTGCATGTTCACTGAAATTGTCTGGATATTCCACCACCCGTGTCAACACACGCTCCTTCATCTCCTCACGATCGACCTAGAAGACAACATTAACAACACCGTCACACCGCCTTGACTGAGCCAAATGATGGAGTGGTTCAAACAGAAACAGCTCAACCTTCTCCCCCCTGTTCCTGAAGGGGTTCTTTGCAGCCATGAACTCGAAAAGCGTGACCCCAAGAGTGTAGTAGTCCACCGAGGTGTCGTATTTTTCACCTTTTAGCATCTCAGGGGACATGTAACCTGCAGAAATGGGACTCAGGTGATGAAATGTTCCATTTTTTGATCATATCACCAAGAAATCTTGGTGACTCTTGTGTTCAATCCCACATCAGTGATTGGTAGACAGAGATGAGACCCACCTGGTGTTCCAGCGTAGCCTTTGGTCATCGTTTTACCCTCTTTCAGCTCCACAGCGAGACCCAGGTCAGAAATACGGACGTTGCCTGTGTGACACAATAACATGACTTTAGTAAAGCACAGGACACGACAAACTAATGTGTCTTTATTCTGAAATAGGACCATACCATCGTTATCTAGCAGCACGTTCTCTGGTTTGAGGTCTCTGTAGATGATTCTTTTCTGGTGCAGATGTTCCATGCCTTGAATAATCTGAGCTGTGTAAAAACAGGCTCTGGGTTCATCAAAGCCTGGGTTGTTCTCATCCACCAGGTAGATGTGGTACCTTAGGGGAACACATCACAGTCAGGGTAGGTAGGGGTATTTTGGCAAGTTAACAGACTGGTCTGTATTGAGGGTAACGTGGTAGGTGGGTAGGTTGGTTAGGGAGGTGTTGGATGCGAGATCACGAGGTTGAAGAAGTGGTTACTAGGCAGGCTAGGTGGTAGGAAGGTGAGTAGGTAAGTAGTAAGTAGTCACTGTTGGTGTCACCAATGCTACATCATTGCCCTCTTTGAAGGACTATCCAAATGTGTATTATCCATAACATTGTATGGAGAACTGAGTTTGAGATTTCTGGAAAATTCATGTGTTTTTGTAGTGTCACTTAATACCCACAATTCCTTGTCAAAATGTAGAAAACAGATCCTCTATAAATAAAAGGCACACCATTTCATTATCAAATTCCCAGAATGCTAATGCTAACGTTTTTTCAAGCTAGTCTGGTCAAAGAAGAATCATTTTTGATTTGTCCCCATTTCAGGGGTCACCATAGGTATAATTGGTTGGTTTTTAATTTGGATGTCCTTCTTGATGTAGTCCATCGTCTGATTTGTGGACTAGGTGGTATCGAGCCTAGAGCCCCCTGGTGGCTCCCTGCCAGGGTTTAATGAAAGGTTATTGAAAGTGACTATTCTTAACTCATCTCGTCAGATAGATACAGTGTTTGGTATTTTTAATTAAATAAATAAATTTGTAGCCATCATCAGCTTCATTAATAAATAATATAATTCAATTAATCCACGGGCAGTTGATTCCCTTGCAATCTAATAGCCTCATTTGTTCAGCTTAGATTTGCATGGATACTGGACACTGGTTAGTCAGCTGTTGAAGATTCTGTGGACTCCTGGAACAGGTGAGACTGAGGTTGTGTCAGAAAGAACAAAAGTCACTGCATTCATACTTCAGTGTGTGTAGTTTTTCATCTGACTGCCTCAAAAATGACAAGCATGTCGATTCCCTTCTACCAGTCATTTTACATAAAAGGATTTTGTTCAGAGTGTGAAGTTACTTGAGGTCTCCTCCGTTCATAATGGTCATGACCAGACAAAGCTCATCCTTTGTCTGGAAGGCATATGCCAGTGATACAATGAAGCGACTGTGGACCTTCTCCAGAATGATCTTCTCCACCATGGCACCCTGCAGGGCAAAGTCAGGACACACTGTTAAAGAACACCAAACCATACCCCAGAGTACAAGAACCAGAGCAGAGTGTTCTAGACGAGGTAGAATTTAGAACTCATTATTGGATGGACACAGAATATGTTGCATGTTGTCACGCCGATGCAAACCAAGTCAAGGTCGACGTATAAGTGTGCCAAGGAGTTCCATTCAGAAGAGCTTTTCACCAAAGCCCCCAGTAATCACTCTATCCCTGTGTCAGTGTTTAATACTGCAGGCTAATGCTAAACAAAGGTGATTAGCACCACTGAACTCTCTGCTCACATTTAATCCCAGTAAACACAACAATATTTGTTGGTAACTTGATAGTTGTGTGGTTTTTAAAAAACACACAAGCCAATCACTAGAGACGGTGTTAATGTGCTTGCTTATTGCAACTTTTACCACCAAACAAGAGACCTGAACATATCACCATTAGTATTATAATAGTAGATTAATAAAGACATATTATTGGGACATCCATTTAACATTTAACACTGGAGTTGATTTAAAAGGAAATGTTAGTTACCTCGAATCCTTTCCTTTTCTTAAGTCTCTTCTTGTTCAGTTTTTTACAGGCATAAAGTTTCCCGGTGGCTTTCATCTGACACGCCGACACCTCCCCAAACCCGCCTTTCCCCAACACACGGAAATCCAGGAACCAGTCCACATCCATGGGCTGCATCTCCAGCCACTTCCACTGCAGGAACCTCTTCAGGTACATGCTCTCCAGGTAGAAAGTGTAGGGCGCCTCACGCAGATAGTCCAACATTGTGGACAGCGCTGAAGCAAATAAATCATCTCCGACAGCGTCCTGATCTTTCTTCACCTTGGCTATGACTTCCTCAGACAAGAATGGGCAGTAGTTCTTGGCAGAGGGATCCATGTACCGCTGGACGATCTTGGAGGCCTTGGTGCTTCTGTCGGAATCCTCTGCCAGGTCATAGTCTTCAATGTCTTTCCACAAACGACAAGCGCCGTGATACTCTTTGTTGGCATTCAAGAATTCCCTAAAGAGGCGCTTGCCAATAGGTTGTTCCACACAGGCGGAGTCAAAGGTCAGATCCAGGGTGTCCCTCAAGTCCTCACACACAGTGATATGGGGCAGCTTGAGACGAGAGTGGTACTTTTTATCCCTGCCTGCCGCGGCGCTGGAGCCATCGATGCTTCCACGGGCATTGATGTACGCAGAGTTGGCCACAACGGTGGTCAGCCCACCGATATCCATGTTCACAGTAAGGGACTGTTAGGCGACGCAAAAAGAAAACATTGCATGAAACTGCAAAAGAGTGAGATGAGTGCTGCTCTCTACGACACAGGACAGGAGCGAACAACAGGAAACAAAATTAAAAAAAAAAACAAAAAAAAACAGAGGCAGACGGGTAAGAGAGATAAAGAAGGGACGAGAGGCTGATGCCTGAAGTAGATCCCAGAACAGTTTGAACAGGATACCAGCCTCATTCACTCACTCACACCTGAGTCAACACCTTTCAGTAATCCATTAACACCCTAATGCCCCAGACAAAGTGTGCGAGCAAATGCTGGAACGATACAACAGGCAGTTTACAGTATGAAGCTGGCACACCACCAGCACCAACTGGCAAATCACAATCACCGCAGCAGCAGTGGGAATTTAAACCAATGACGTGGCCTAAAAATACAATTTGGAGTGCCTCTTGTGTTAGTCTTTAAGGATTCGAAAACTGCCATTTCCAAGGACTCGGATATTAATAATATATTTTGAACTAGAATACTAAACAGGCTACAGTAGAATATGGCTAAAATTAAAGTAAGAAAACAGTGAGAGTGAAATTTATTCCCTCATCTCTACCCTGCAAAAAAACCAACACATTTGTCCAAAAGATCTCACAAAAGGTTTTTGTTTTGCAGAAGAACAGCCATTTCTCAAAACAACAAAGTGAAGGCTGGTCAGAACTCATTTAACACACAAACCACACAGTCCTTTGATGCTAAATGACAGAAACATTAAACTGCAAAAACACACCATATTCTCATGATTTCGGCTGTGTCTAAATTGTAGACAGTACGGGCTCCTGTAGCTGTGATTCCCTTTTCATCTCTACTACATGTCAAAAACATTTGGGCAGACTTCACTAAAACCAAGGACCAGTGTCAATGTCAGCAGTTGCTCTTAGTAACTGTCAGCTTTTAAAGTGGACTAAATGCACACTAAATGCAACGTTTAACAAAAGTTTTGTTCTCACCTCGCACACGGCCATCGTCTTCCTGCAGTTAATCTGGTGTTCTTCCAACGGACACCTGCACTGAACAACACTCGATGTTAGCAGTTTGGAGTCATTTGTGACATCTTGTGGTGAGCCCACAGATACATATTTTTTTCCATTCACCACCTGCAACAAAGTGCAATAATGGCTGTTATTTTTTTTTAACACAAGGTTCAACATTTTCAGAAGCATTTAATCAAACTTTATAACCTCAAGAAAAGAACAAGCGTGCTTTCTTGCTGTAAAAATAACCAGTGTTTCAATATATGTACAGTATCAGACACCATGCATCACAATCACCAGAAAGTCTTTGGTCTTTTACTGCAGATCCATTTGTTGCATCTGTAGTTATGTTGCCTTCACCTTCAGATGAAGCCCATTCCTGTGAGGATTCTAATAATATATATCCTCACATCTTCACATTTAATGACTAAAGATGTTCTTCTTTTGAACCAATCATGCATGTCTGAATGTGGAAAGGACTCAGTCACATGATGCAAACCAGATGTTCTGCATAGTCTAACATTTCTTTGATGGGGTTCTTAGTTCTACACCATAGAGAGTCAATAATTCCCTGACTTTGAGAGACACTAACTCCTATGCTTCTTATTTTATAACCATTTTGATGTTTAAAAAGTATTGACCATTTCCATGGTTTTTCTCACTGGAGGTTTTGGACTTCGGCAACTGACCAAGATGAACTTAAAGACATACAGGTTAACAGTCAGTGTTGACTTTCAGGAAACCAACTGTTGGTTAAAATGAACCTAATGTCTAGGGGGAGGGAAATCTTTCAAATACCTTTCACGTCAAGCAGAAATACCAGAGCACATGTTCCTCACATACACTGAGGAGGTAAGGTGCTCTAACAAGACGCCGGTCACCTTCATCTTGCACCACACACACAACAGAAACGTAGATCCAAACGTATTAAAACAATCTATATTTAATTTTTGCAAACTTATATTAGATTACACAAAAGTATTTGGAAGAGTCAGTACATGTGTTGCTCAGTTTTAAAAGAGATCTTTGAAGGAGCACATCAAGACCTACACAACCACACATTTTGTTACATTAATAATTCATATCTTTACCACTGGCCTCTAAAGGACACTATAAGCTACAATCGTCACAGAGTTCATATATGTCATTAACAAACAAAGCTTATTTTACCTATCAGGAGCCTGGGTCATGAAAGTCATTACCTTGCTGGTGCCATAACATTGTAAACACTACCAAGGCTTTAAGATGGTGTTGACGGAGAAATCATCAACTCTAGAAATGCAAAACAAACAAAAAAACAAAACCCTATCAAACAAGATCAGGAAAGCAGCTGCCTACAGAAGAAAATGAAGCCAGCCCAACACAAACAGGGGGAGAGGGGATAAGAAACTATCTCAAAGTATTGTCCATAATACAAAACAAAGAAGTATCGACACATTTGATGGAGCCCCATCCAGAGGTGACATGGCAACTGTTACCAGGCCTTTCAAATTCCATGGTGTCGCACTGACAGACGTGATGCAGACACTTTGGCCATCATTGAATCATCCTGAACATCATCACATATGCTATGTGTAACTGCAAAACATAGGAATAACTATTCAAACAAGTACATTATACATTCTCCAACAGCAGTAGGTTTTA
This sequence comes from Cynoglossus semilaevis, assembly GCF_000523025.1. Lineage (NCBI taxonomy): Eukaryota > Metazoa > Chordata > Actinopteri > Pleuronectiformes > Cynoglossidae > Cynoglossus > Cynoglossus semilaevis. The sequence goes on along the minus strand of NC_024322.1, from coordinate 3,032,790 downwards.
CAGAGGGTTTTTAGTGGGATGGCTTATGGAAACATGGATTAAACAAACATACAAAGACTGACAAAGCATCGTGGCATGGGCCACAGACCACAGTTCCCTTGGACAAGACCACCCCAGAAGCTGTAGTGCAGGTGCACGCAATTCAGGAGCAGAAAAAAAAAAGGGGAGGGTGCATCAACACACCTCAGTTCAAATTCATGTACACCCCTGAGAAAGCCAGAGAGGAAAACGGGCATGGGGGGGCAGGGAGGTGGGAGTAGAAGACGCACACACTAAGGAGGGGGGAAAATAAATTCCCACGCTGAAGTTGTTTTCTAGAACTGTGCTTGTTGGAGCAACAAAAGTATAAAAGGCTTTAGTCTTCATCATCGTTCTCGTCGTACTCGTCTTCATCGTCATCGTCCCCCATGTACGACACTGGAGTCTCCACACGAGAGCCGCTGTAGTGAGAGTCGTTGGAGCTGGAAGCCATGGTGCCGTCAGTGCAGCTGTCACTGAAAGTTGGAGAGAATTTAGTTAGCACGCAAGAAAGACCTGTGTGACTGTGTTTAAATGACAAGGTAGACTTCTCACCTGTTGGTAGGGTAACGTGCTCCGTTAGCCGAGGATCCTCCAGTGATGTAGACATTACTGATGGGACCTTTTGCCATTTCTAAGAAGAAAAAGAAAATAGATTTACTTAATAACAAAATGTAATCTAGTCTTAGACACACATTCAGACCATCAGCCTACATGTCTGTCTGTCATCTTCTTAACGTTTTAAGAGTCACAGAAAGTTTGTGTTGATGTGGCAAAAATGTGTTCATGCAGAGTCATGGTGATGGTGCATGACTAAACCAAGCACTTTTCTCCTCAGTCCACACTCCATCCCCCCACAACTGACCTATAACATAGGGCTCCAACGCTTTGGGTACCAGGTTACGTGCAACCTTCAAATCCTCTGCAGAACATTTCCCCACCTCCAGACCACAGGCCATACCCATTCGCTTCAGCACCTCGATGTCATCGTGGATCTCAAACATGTTGTCGAAATTAAACAGATACTCAAACCTGCCAATGTGAAAGAGTGAGACTGTACTTTAAATTTGCAAGGACTCAGGTACCTGATCCGATATTCAAGTTAAAACATCTTCAATGAATCCATAATATTGCAACAAAATATACCAACACATAAACTATAAATTCAACACTATCATAATTGGATTCTGCTCCATTACTAAACATTCTAAATGATGTGATGTCCATTTTACTTAATATTATAATATACTTATTAAAGATAATAAATGACATATCAGAACGAATCCTTGACCTGGGTTCCTCCCATCAGGTCAAGAATTAATGCTACACTGGACAAAGGATTTGCTTGAAGTTGAAGACTTAACTTTAAAAAGTCACATCAATTATGTCATTGTTCCAAGGAAAACATTGACCAACATGAACCACATACTTGTCATTGGAGATGCTGCAGTCGATGACAGTTTTCTTGCTGGTGTTGACAATAATGAAGGGAAGGTGGATGATGGAGTTGGGGGGTGGAGGTCTGTTTGCCTGCTGCTCTGCCTGTCTATTCCTCTGGACCAGGTTCTTAAAAGCTATTTGCTGTAAAGAGAATTCTTTTTTTGACTGCAGCTCCACCACAGAGTGTTCACAGAAAATCAAATGCATCTTCAGTTTACTTTACTTTTCCGCTTAATTCATTTAAACACAAGATTAAATTTACTCTATGGCTCCATATTAGGTTTGGTAGTAGCTTTATTATAGATACAAGAAAAAAAAATGAAAATGACTACAAACTTAAACTCCTTATCCTCACCTGCAGGATGAGCTCCTGAAGTTGTGATTGTTTCTGCTTGATCCTCTCCAGCCGCCTTTGTCTTTCCACCTACAATTAACATTTAAGGCAGAAACACTGTAAAACAGCAAACACTTTATTACAAGCCAATACAGAAAGAGTTAATTATGTGGTACCGTACCTCTAGATTTTGGCACTCCTGAGCTGAGTTTGTGGGCAGACCAATCCACTTGATTTCTTTTTTCTCTTTAGAGATGATGTTCATTGCCATGAGCACGTTCAGTGCATCGTACACACGCCGCCGAATGTTCTTCTGGTCGTACACATGCTACAAGAAAAACAACAAAAAACTCATCAGGGTATTTTACATGTTGTTGCTTAGTAAAGACTGAATGGTAAATAAATGCTTTTCAAAAATGTATCCAACCAGAAAGATCGTCTGCAGCTGCAGCACTTACTGGGTCATTAGGCGACATGTGGTTGTCTGCAGAGCTGAACTCTGCCACCAGTTCATCTGCCACCTCATTGTACGTGGTTACTCCTTTCTTCTGCACTTTTTCACAGACTTTCATGGAGAAATGCCTCAAGCCCTTCCCATTCTTGTCCCCCTTTTTACCACGTTTTCTACGGTCAGAATAAATCACACACTTAATGGTGCTTGGTGATACGGAGACATGATTGAAAAAGACATTGCGCTTCTTATAGACATGGTTTGGCGTTTATTTTCGTCTTTGAGGACTTACCCTGATGACCAGGGAGAGGCATCAGATGGTTGACTCTGAGTGAGGAACTGAGAACTTGGCGTATGTGGACTGTTTACCAAAATGGTATTTGATACTGTGGGCCTCTGTGGTGTTCCTATCACCTGCAAAGAGCACAGCAGCCACAAGAAAGGTAACTAGTAGTGAAGCAAGTACTAACCCGGCCCAAACCTCTTCTAACATGCCTGGGCTTGATGCATCAGAGACCTGGAACTATACTAGAAGACAGCTCCATTTAATAATGAGGTCAGCATTCTTTTCTGGAGGAAAAGTACTTGAAAATAAACATTATGTACTTGGTACTGAGTAAATCAAGTACCATTTACTTGGTAAATAATTTAATTAATTATATTAGTATTGAGTAAATCAAGTACCATTTACTTGGTAAATAATTTAGCTGAATTGCATATCCATTCATAATTCAATAAAAGTGAGGTATGTGAGAGTTGGGTGAGGTAGTCTGCAACTTCGGTTGTGTCTAAGCTGATTCTGGTCTGCAAACATTCTATATAGATAGTATGCAGTATAATGAGATGATGGGTGTAATCCTGCTGACTGTACAGTTGATAAGCTTAGGATCAACTGCCTCCACCTACCCACTGTCCGGTCACCTCACAATGATAATGTCCAGGCTTAAACAACAGTAAGATACAGCAGAGCACACATGTACCCAACACACATGGTCACAGAGACTCTACAACTCTGACCTTTGTGTAGCTGTTGTTCCGCTCAAAACTCCAGTACAAATGTGCTTGTTTCATGACAAAAGGCCAGAGTGTGGCAGAGCATCACTCACCATGTGTGGCAAATGTTGAACGTGTGTTGCAACGTTGACATTGGATGGCCCGAGTGTTTTGGGGAGGAGCTGTTTGGGCACTGCAGCTGCAGGCTGGACAGTAACCAAGGATAAGACACCTGGTGGAAAACAGAAGTAGTGACAACCGTGAGATCTTCGGTATGACCCTATTGCCATTATTTGTCCAACTAAACACACAGACGTCCATGCAATACAGGCACCTACACTATCTACTGTAGTTGGTTGAAATGTATTTATACATTATTTACACAGGTACCTTTGCTGGGGCTCAGATTCTGATCGATGAAAACCTTCAACTCTCCATTTGTTTCAATTAGACCAGCCTGCATAAAAGAGAATAATAATAACATTGGTCCTGTTTAAAAAACAGACAAACACACAAAATCAAGTTGTTCATAATACTTTTTAAAGAGAATAGCTACAGATAACTTAAGTAAACCAAATATCAAAACCATTAATGTCAACTTATTACTTGTTACAAAACCCATAATACACCACAGGTTTCAAGTTTAAACTACAACTTTAAGCACTTACATCTTTTGCCATGATCCCAAAGGACCGGAGGATCTGAGATTCAGGTTAAAAGAAGATTTTCCTCTGTCACTCGTCAAACTCCTGAATAAAGAGATAAATAAAATATAAAGTTAAAAATTGTGGAAGGTCCTATGCATTTTTTACTGGAACTATGGCCTATACTTGCTCCCAAAATATGCAATATATACAGTACTGATCAATCAATCAATCGCATTATGGAAAGTATCTTTCTGTATTTCTCAGCATCGCAGAGACCATTAATCCTCAGCCACAGGTTTATTTGCACAAAGTATGCCCCAAATTTACAAAGAAGCTCTACCATACTTCAATGTTGCCTGTCAGTACTCACCAACCATTAAGTGAACAAGTGGCTTTTTGCTAGAGCAAACATTCAAATTTGAACTCACTGGTCTGATCTGGACTGAACCAATTTTTTAGCAACAAAGTTCCTGTATTTTCATTTTCTGCTGAGTTGTTCGGCCCTGTTCATTTGTTGAGGAATGGCTTTTGGATGCAACATTACCATGAACACCACCTCTTGGAAATGTATAACTGGATTTCAATCATTTCTGCTAATTCTGAGCTGATATCTGATAGCTGATATCTGCCCATACTACAGTATCCATTTGTTTTGAGCCTGGAAAATTTCACTGTGGTGAAAGTGAAACTGTGTTTCAACTTATATGTGAAATTAATGAACACTAGAATTTTTAATATGGTCAGGTGTGTGATCATACAACAGACTACATTTTGCAAGCATACCTACAAAAAATGATAGTGGCTTGAACACCAAATATTATTTCCCTACTTTACTTTAAATAATAGTTGAAACATATCACAGCTTCTGCACAGTGCTGTACACAACACAGAAGATAAATGAAAAGTGAAAGTGATTTATTGTCACTGGGACACAGCAGACAATGAAATGTGATAGGGCAGCTCAACCCAATTGCCCAGGGAGCAGTGTCTGGAAATGGTGCCATGCTCAGTGCACCTCAGTGGCTGGTGGATTTAAACCTGTGACCTTCCGGACCCAAGCTTCCCTAACCACCGAGCCACCACTGCCCCTTTAATACCACAAATACTGATTGAAGTGAAAGGAATTTAGGTTTTTCTTATTGCTTATTATATAACTTATAAACAATTGTCAATACACATTTTACTCTATGAGAATGTGCATTTATTAAAAGATGTTATCAGTGCATTGTTTTACAGTTCGTCAAAATATGTCAAGTTCCTGGTCCTAATTGTTCTTGATTGAAAGATTAGCTACCTAGAGTGGAGAGAGTTCAAGTCGTTGGGAACAAACTGTGAATTTGCCTCCTTAAAATGAACTATAACATATAATGAATTATTAATTAAAATTGTAAAATACCTTACAATTGCACATCTATTAGCATTGATTACCAAAAGACTGAATGCATATTTATTCATAAGTACAATTGAAATAAAAGGTAGTCATCATTTACCAGCCAACTGTTGACTAACAAAATTGACTAACAAGTCTGAAAACAGTTATCATGAAAAAATAACTATGGCCTGGCTAAAAAAATAAAAAGACTTTCATCTAGAATTCAAAACAATCGAAAGCTGATTAAATAACTAGCCAACATTTCATGTCAGAACAAAAACAAATGTGTTTTGATTTTTCTGTTCATCTCTACAACACACACACCATAATTTAAATTTTCAAATACAATGCAGGCCCATTTAACACACACACACACACACTATTTGGGGTATTTACAAATAAATTAACTTGTTCATGGCCTGGGGCCCATTTTGAAGTGCTTGCTGCCAGCACATTGCATGATTGAGCTACATCAATAACGTTAGATCGACACATAGGACAAAATTATGGCAAATGAGCTCGTTTTAGAACAATCTAAACAATAGCAGGAGACACAGTCCCAAAATAGAGTAGTAAACCACATTAAAACCTAATCTCTCCAAGCTCAGAACTTTTCCTGGGCTAAGTGTGCAGGAGGCCTACTTCAGGTGCCGAGCACGTCCTCCGAAGCATCGTAGAACTTCTACAGGTCGCGAAAACAAGCGAACTTTTTCACAATAGTATGTAAGAAATAACCACGGAACTAAATTGTTCGGAGCATATAGTAACGGAAGGACCAGGTGCATGGAGAGGGCCGAGCATCCCAAGAACAGCACGACTGCATTGGACACTGGTCTTTTGTTGAATGCAGCCACGGCTAACACTTAGCAGTCACATTCATCTTACGGGCTTTAGCCTGCTAGCTAAAGCTTGTTAGCCTGTGCACGTTTCGGAGAGATCCCCCCATAAATATTTTCATCTGTGTGTGCTGTGCTGCAGATACCTGGGCAAAATGAGCCACGGGTGAACATTGAGGCAGAATATGACGTTTGATAAAGTTGATTTAAGTATTTGAATGCACTTACTTGTGCACTCTCCTGTTTCCTCGAACGGCTGTTGTTGGCATATGAGAATGGAGGAAGAGGAGGTCTAAATCCCTTCGAAACAGGAAACAAAGTCAAGCCGAAGTAGTTTTATATACATTAATACTCTCAAAATAATGATTTCAACTTTCAATATATGTTAGGGACACATCATATGAATTTGTAATATGAGTAAAGTTCTCTACTTTTACTTGTTAACAATGCTGACAGCGGTGGGTCTTATAGATAAGCTGCCTGGAAAGAAACCGATTTCAAATAAAAACAGAAGAGCCAGAGGAAAAATATGGAGAAGGAAGGGATAATTTATATAAAGTTTAAGTTAAGGGCAGTGTCGTTATAGTCAAATAAACTACGCTGACGCATACAACATTGAATGCCAACTCACATTAATATTTGTTATTTGGAATAACCACCTGTATTGGGTTTCCACCCTACTTCGTAATTTTAAAACAGGATAAACACCATCGCGTCGCTTTATCGTCTTATCTAAATTTTAACAACCCAGTTTCTTGATATCACAATGATTTATTTTTTATCCTAATAAGTAACGCTTGGTTTTTACCGACATGTGTCAATCAAACGTCAGATACTTGTCAACTTCCCCCTCAGTCAACATCAGTGTTCTTGTCATTCACCGTTTACACAAGTGCTCGTTCAAACATGTTAAAAAGGACATACGAGTATCAAATTCGCATAGTATATAACACGAAAAAGGCACTGTAGTGCCCGTTACTGCGAAATGAATAACACCAAAGAGCTGCCAATACAAACGTAACACTTACCAAAACCAACACAAAACAACTACTGACCCTGAAATTAACAACGGAGCTTAAACGATCGACTACAGCCGTGGTCACATTTAACTAACTCTTACTATGACGGCTGTATAAGCCACATAGGAATGTTTTACGAAATTATAATAAAATGCAAAAGTAGCCAGAAAAGTAATTTGTTGTGCCAGTTTACCCGGCATTACCATCCGTCATAAAGGTCACGACAGCTGTTACGGTTACAACATCCTAACATCAACGCTTTGTTAACCCCAGTGGTGTTATATGCTAACTTACCAGTTAGCCAAGAGCTAATCCGCAGCTGTCATTTGTGTTGCCGTAGCTTCTTGGTGTATTTATGGAACTAAAATACATTTACATTTGACTGTTAAAATTAAAACAAAATATCCGAATTGGACAGATCTGTTCTGAGTAAATGCGACAAAGAAAAAGCCAAAAAATAGAACTTACCAGAGAAACTTCGCAAGTTAGCAGTTAGTTAGCCCTTTCTATACGCTCTCCGTTAGCCTCACCACAGCAGCGCGTCTCACAATCTGATCTTGGCGGTGTCTCGATTTCGAGCTCTTTGATTGGTCGACGCAACTGTGACGACACAGACGCGCCTGAAAGTATTTCCTGCCCACTTCCTGCTTCTACCGGACCTGTATGACAGAAACATTTTAATAAACGGATGTACTGCCATCTGCTGTAGAGGATGTTACAACAATCAGACTAAGATAAAAAATGAAGACGGTCTATTCACTTGAATCTCTATTTAACAGGCAAAAAAGAGTAAACTATTTATTTGATTCATTGACAAACCATGTTGTTTTTGCTAAGATTTTGCAAATTCTGTCAACCAACGTATAACATACATGTACAAACAGTTGAAAGGTTTAAAAATAAAATAAGATTTAATAAAAGAAAAACAGTAACAGTATTAACCAAAAAAAATTTAAATTGCAAAAAAAGGAACAAAAAAGTGTAAAAGAATATTTCTAGAAACCTGTCTGAAATAGACCATAATGTCCACTTTTTAAAATATTAAATTGTAAATAAAATAAACTTTACACATTGTGTTTCAATTACCTTATTCTTCTTAGGCTGTAGGCAGTAAGATATCCCAGTATCAGGTTAATTTTGATAAGACGATACTCAATACTGAGGGCTATTGTAAATACTAGCCTATACTAGAGTTGCTGACTGCATTGGTATGTGTCGACATTTCCATCAGCATCATGACAATGATTATTTACCAAACATGTGCTTTAACTCAGAATACCCTTCATGCTTTTCTCACTGCAATCAAACAAAAAAAGCATCGGGGCTGGAGCCCAGAGATACCTTATCAGTGACAGAGCTGCGTTTGCTATCCACACCCGCTGAAGACTAAATTCATTGTGAGTTGAGATAAAACTCAGCTGAGCAACAAAAACTAATTTTCACACCACATAAACTACTGAAAAGTTTTTGGACCTGCATTATTATTTTTATTATTATTAACAAACACACAGCATTGAATTATTCATGGTAACTGATGGTCTCTCTGTGAAGAGTTTGTATATTTTTCCTGTGTCCCTTTATGATTGTGTGTATATAACAGGTATTATGGTTCTCTTCCACAAACATGCAGGATTAGGTTAACTTGATGCAGTTGGTTAGTTGTGTTTATATTTATTACTGTGCAGGACTGATGAACTGTTCAGGTACATGTAACCTACTCCCACCGGTGATCACTGGGAAAAGACTTTATCCAAAGAATCAGTGGAAAATATTATTCTTTGAGATTTTAGAAGGGACCAGTCTTTGACAACTTAATTTAGATGTGGACTTATAATATTTGGTCCAGCAACAGTCCAAAGAAGCTTAAGTTGAAGTAGAAGAAGCTTAAGTATCTTATTCTAAAAATTGATTATTTTCCCCAAAAAAGTTAAATGCTCGAAAAAATAAATTTCTTTGAAAAACTCTGTTAAATTATAGCAAATCAAATTGTGAAACGCACAATATGTACATTTTTAAAATGGGCTATGATGCAGGAGCAGCGCCACATTAAGTCCTAATGCTGAGATATGAGCTTGACTCCCTTACCCCTGCTTTAATATGTTTGATTTGTTCCGCGCATGCGCACAATGAACGACAGTCGGGCTACAAAACTGGTGAAACAACGGGTGTAAAAATGGTAGGTAACAAAAATAAACAAATACACACATAGAGATTAACAACACCCGGACTGGGCTTTATCGTAAGATACATTTAGATTCTAATGTGAGCGTTGTCGCTGCTTATTAAGCCCCCTGTGCTTCAGTTATGCTGTTTTCTGCTGCTGTTCACAGGGAAGGTCAGTTGATATTTTGAGAGCAGCTAGCTTTAGCCACACACGAACCTTTTTTGGCCAGTGTGTGAGTTCAGACTGTGAGCCGTTAAGTCCCTGGACACAGTGGGTTCGTTTGGGTGGATTTCAAGCTTTAACATAGACGGGGTGACACACTAACCCGGTAAGGTTTTTTTATTTAAACCTTTGTCAGTAGCACACACACCGGCTAACTTAGCTAGCGTTAGCAGCAGAAGTTATTAGCCGGTGCTGTGTTTGAACACCGATGCTAAACCTCTGACCTTCTATCTGTTTTAATATTAGACCGAACGACCAGCAAAGGAGACAGACGCCCAATTATGATCCTTCTCTGTCATATTTGAAACAGTCGCGGTTGGAGAAGTCATTAGCAGTTGTTGGAAAGTCTCGGGTTTCAGGAAATGCTGCTCAGTCCTTTGGCCAGAACAAGTGTCTCTGACACTGCAGCTGCTGACAGGAGATGGTCAGGTCCTTCACTTTAACACAGAGCCAAAGGCTTACCTGTATTTAATCTGAAACAGAAGTCAAGTTAATTACATTAAAGTTATGTAATTTATCAGAAAGTGCACATCACCATCTGACTTCCATCATTTTAGATTTTACTTTCTTAATTTTAGAAATTGTCGTGGTTTGTTGTCATACTACATCAGAGACATTGACCAAGGTCCATAATCTATTGTACTGGATGCAGGCATCTTTTTTAAAAAAAAAAATAATAATAATAATTTTGTAATTTCTCCTATCTGCACAAGATACAGATTTAAAGCTGATCAGAACAATATTTTGAAATGATGAGTCTTTAAGATTCACACCACATCCAAATTGTTGTTTCTCCAAAAACCTTGTAGCAACTCCATAAAGTTAATAAGGTCTGGACTTTATGATCAATCCAAAGGTTCCAGGCCAGTTAGGTGCTTCCTTGAAATGTTCGTTAAATGCAATGTTAAAATGATCTTTGCCTTCCACTCTGTTTTTGTAGTTTTCCTCTTCTGTGTTTTTATACTTCTTTATTATAAGTCACACTATGTTCTGCATGTTTATTTCTTGCTTAAAGTACAACATAGAGACGCCATTAAAGCTATGCTGAAACATCGCATTGTTTGGAGGGTAAGGTCTCCGACACTGCACTTTGTAAAGGTACCTTAAAGTAACATGGTAAAAAAAAGATTACCACTAAATTTTAACTTATTTTAAAATAATTTAGGGCAAGTATAAATTTATAGCCCAAATATAATCATAAAGTATCACAAGGGAGCTCTGTTGAACCTGGCTGTAGTTTATTGCAGCACTTTAATAGCTGCATTATTATATTATGACCCTGAGTATACTCTACAGATCACTTTACAAAGTAAAGTTGTTTTAACAACTTAAATGGAGTTGTGGAAAAAAACTATGTACAAACTATGTACAAAACTATGTACACATAAATTATATACACATGAAAACTGGAAGAAATACATGATGAAAAACAGGATATTTTTTTCCTAAATGTTTGTTGTGTACAATATTTAGATAAAAGGCATTTTGAAACTTTTGTATTGTGATAAAAACTATGCTGAATTATTCCCCAGTTGTATTTGCTGCTGTAAACAAATATTCTGTTGAAACTAAATCATTTGATCTGTAAAAAATAAAAAAGTATTTTGTAGTATTGCAAGAGTGTTAGTGTTACAGTCCAGACTTGTTGCACATCCAGGTCCTGGTGAGGGCATCTCCTTTCCCTGCTCATGTTACATCTCTGAATGTAGATATGTGAGGGGCCCTGCGGGGTACAGCATGTGCTTTACGAATCCACAACATCCCCCTCCGTCACTCCGTCCACTTGCTTTTAGAGGGGACATAATTATCACCACAGCATTTAGTTCCACCCCTGTGCTGCGTGTTTGTCATAGTCACAGTGTAACTATTTGAATATGTCTCAGAGTGTGTTTTTAGTCTCCCTCACTGTTGCCTGAATGCTTGTGGATGTGTTTGTGTCGTTGTTTGTTTTTGTCTGTGTGTCTCTGGCTGTTTGTGCGTTGGTCTTGTTGCTCCCTGCTCTGATTGCACCTGTGTCTGACGGTCCCTGTTCTGTCACTGTGCAGCATAAACTCAAGTCTTCGCAGAGAGACAAGGTACGTCAGTTCATGTCCTTCACACAGGCTGGGGAGAAGACAGCCGTGTACTGCCTCACACAGAATGACTGGAAACTAGAAGTGGCCACAGACAACTACTTTCAGAACCCAGACCTTTACTGTAAGGAGTCCATGAAAACCTCAGTAGACCGGAAAAAGCTGGAGCAGCTTTACAACAGGTACAAAGGTAAGTAGGAACCTGTGATTTACCGTGTGCTGTTCATACAAGCTTAACAGTACATTACCAAAAGTCAGTTGGTACTTTAAAGTTTTTCACCAAGAAACATTCAAGTTCAGATACAAAGTAAATGCTGCGCAAATTCAACAGTGGCAGCACCTTGAAGTCAGAATGTCCAGACTGAAGTCTTATTGTGGAATTAGACAAACTGGGATAAACAACACTGTCTGTCAACACGAAACCTCCCTTTATTTCCCGAGAAATGCAGCTTTTAGTTGCAGAAGGCCTGTGTTTAGCATGTTATTTCTTCATTGTCAATTGTAAATAAAAACGATTTAAAGATCAACAATAGAGATGTTTTAGCTAAATGTTAGCACAACAAGGTAAGTGATGGTCAAAACTGGTTCACTAAAAATGTAATAAATAATAGAAGTGATAACTTAAATTTAGCAATGATACAATCCAGACAAAGCTGATTAGAAGCAGCAGTCACAGTCAGTTACAGTCACTACAACAGTGGGACAAGTATGAAATATTTCATATTTCTAACTAGTCTCTGTTAGAGTTCACTGAATAAGCAAACACCAAACTTCTTTGACATGGACTAAAGACGCTTACATCAGAAGGTGCAGCCCATCCAATCATCACATGACATTACACATGACAGTGATGTAAAGAAATGTGAAACAGTGAGCTTTTAAAACAAACTCATTCAGCCCAGCAGCTGGAAAATGTTTGAAAATTCCATAAGATCTGTTTTCAATCGTCTGTTCTCATGCGAACACTCTTTATGTTTATGATAGATCCTCAGGATGAGAATAAGATCGGCATCGACGGGATCCAGCAGTTTTGTGACGACCTCTCACTGGACCCGGCCAGTATTTCTGTGCTGGTGGTCGCGTGGAAGTTTCGCGCTGCCACTCAGTGCGAGTTCAGCAAAAAGGAGTTCCTGGATGGAATGACGGAGCTGGGGTGAGTGTTGACATCTGCAACACGTGATGAGCTTGTCGGGGGTACGTAAACACGGCATCTTCCCTGAAATGTCTGAGCTTAGTCGCTCTCTTCATGTTGCTCCTGTGAGGAAAGGCCGTCTATATATAGACGTGCCGACCACAGCCTGGGTGTTCTGTGTCTTCATGGAACCACTCAGCAAATGTGCTGCCTGTTTTGACTTTTGAGTTTTGTGCGTTAGAGTTGAATTGATCTGAACAAGACTCCTGTGACTGGGATTTTTAATGTATCTGTTTAACACAGATAATGTCCACGTAGGCAGCTGTCATGTTTTGGGTAGAGCTGATTATCATAGAAAAAGATAGAAAGAGGGAAACTATAATTAGTTTGTCCAAAATACCTTCAATTCAAGTTCAATTAACGAAAATAAATACGTCTAATATTTAGGAATATCAAAACAAGCTGAGGAAAGCAGAATAAGGATATTTCGTCAAAAATCTCAATTTTTTTTTAACAAATTCTCACCTATTAACCTGTTTGTTTCAGGTGTGACAGTCCAGAGAAACTAAAGGCCCTTTTGCCAAGATTAGAACAGGAGCTAAAAGACAGCGGGAAGTTTAAAGATTTCTACCAGTTCACATTTAACTTTGCCAAAAATCCTGGACAGAAGGGTTTAGGTAAGAAGAGCGACAAAAAAAAACATTTTGGTCAAGTATATGTTCATAGTTTAAACAAGTGTTCTTTTTTTCATCCATGTGTCCAGATTTGGAAATGGCCGTAGCCTACTGGAACCTGGTTCTATCAGGACGCTTTAAGTTCCTCGACCTTTGGAATAGATTTCTTTTGGTGAGTTGCAGTGAAGCCACAGATGAACTGCAATTTGTTCAAATACAAATATATTTGTTGATTTTTGTTCATAATTATACCAGCATTTTAATCCGCGTTGGTCTGTTACAGGAACATCATAAACGATCCATCCCAAAAGACACGTGGAACTTATTGTTGGACTTTGGGAACATGATTGCAGATGACATGTCAAATTATGACGAGGAAGGTGAATTGAAACAAGATTCCACATGGACAAATCTCTGTCTAGAAATGAATGTTTAAATAACATAAGGCGTAAGAAGTCGAATGAAAGGAGAAGTCTGTAAAACTAAAGTCTGTAATAAAGTTGTTATTAAATTAATGTCTATTACATTAATGCTTTGTTTCTTCTCTCTCTTTCTTTCTCTTCCAGGAGCGTGGCCTGTTCTTATAGATGACTTTGTGGAATTTGCGCGACCAATTGTAACAGGATCAAAACGTAAAACTCTCTAAACCCAACTCTGGGTGACTCTGGACGCACAGAACCTTGTTTCTTTTACAGTGACTTGATAGTTTTTTTTAAGACTTGTATAAAAAAAAAAACAAGTGAAAATGGTAGACTACAGAGAGAAAATAAACAGAAGCACTTGAAACCGTCAGGAAACCACCTTTTTCAGGGAGCTGAGTTCCAACTGACAATAACCACAACCCACGACGTTGTTTTTCCCTCTTTATTTAATCCTCGTGCGACTGAGGCATCACGTGGTCATCGCCAGCTTCACCTCTGTCTTTCCTGCTGGATTCTCCGAGTCCTAGACCCCCCTCTGCTCAGCCCGTGGAGGAGAAGCATCTGTCGGGCATCTGCTCCAAGCGACGGAAGTGGACAGCCCTAAGAGTACGTCTAATCGCTGAATGGACCGGAGAGTGTGTCCTTGGATTCTGTCCAGTCTGCTTTATTTGGTTGATTTGAAGCTCCGAGTGACTGCGCTAAAGTCCCAACGTCTCACTCGCAAACACGAAATGGGGACATCGTGCTCACGACACCAGCACCAACGGAATTAATGCAGTTTTTACTGTACATACTGTATCTATTGGGACAGTTTACAAAGAGAGCTATATGAAGAATAATATAAATATGTTGAATTTATAAATGCAAAAAAAAAGATGATTTCTTTTATGTACAGGAGACGCTAACATCTCTTCTGAGATGCCTCAATGTTGTAGACGATGATGGTAGTGATGATGATGCTGTCGTTGGTTTTACCGTTGATGGATCTGTCCAATCATGAACTTCTCATGGAAAGCATGTTGAACACATTGTTTGCTCCACTTTGGGCTGGTTTCATGATTGAAACGACCGACAGTTCCCTCTGTACGTTGACGTTCTTTTGTCGGAATAATTGGGTTGGTAGTGGGTCTTAAATCTTTAAGTCAATCCCGTCCACAGTATTCATCCTTACGTTTTTATCGTCAGTCATTAAATTCTTTACAACCGTCGAGAAGCGTGTTTCCGTATTTAATCGCTGAATCTGTCTCGAGTTAGGTCAGCAGCATTTGAAAGAAATTCAATGCTGTGAGATGTGGAAGGGCTTCAGGATTGCATGGCACACGTGTACGTACGTATGTTACAGCAGCGCACAGTCCCCTGGTGAGACGACAGGACACTGGAGGGGGCTAGGGGTCAGCCTTAACAATCAAATACATGTCTGTTCAATGTTCACGTTTCTGTTCAATGTTACTGGAGGTAGTGAAAACAGAATATAATGATGACACATCATGTAAGTAGTAAGTATATTGTTCATTTACGGAAAGATGAATAAAGCATGACTTTTTCCATAATGGCATGAGGCCTTGGTTTTTTTCTAATTGACTGAATTCACAATGATGCCTGTGTGGCCAGTTGACAGCAAACTACAACATTTTACTTGGAAACTCGTGGGAGTCTACAGCCAAAATGTTTGACAGGTGTGTCAAAGTCCTGGTCCCTGTTATTTTTTGGTCCTCCAATGAGATGATACAGCAGAGGCAGCTGCTCCGCCCCCCAGGTCAATTGAGTTTAAGACCCCTTAAGTATCTGCCTATGTTTAGAGAGGGGTATAGATCAAACATTTATTTTTTCTAATTTGTTTATGTATATTTATGTAACTATTTGCATAAGGCCAATCATTAATTTTCCCTGGGGAATTGGTTAAATTACTTAAGTTGTCAAGCCTGATCAATACCAGATGTTTACGTTTAAATCATTTGTCTAATGTTATATGGTCAGGTATAAAATGTATGTATTATTTTAGTTTGTTTACATTATGCCTAAATGACAGTGACATACACAAATTAGTAAAAAACGGATATCCCATAATGCTGGAAGCACAAGCCCAACGTTACTCACTGATGGCAGAAAGCACAAGGAGCTAATGCTAAATGTTCAGTGACTGGAGACTTTGTGAACAGACGACATAGTGTTTTCTTTCTACAGGTCACTGCACACTGACACTGGAAATGTCCGACAAAAAAAAAACAAAAAAAACAAAAAACAATCAACGTCACGTGATATTTACGTAATTGTTACGTTGCACTGAAAAGGAGAACCCGTGTCGTACTCTTACATATCTAATTGCAAATGATACGCTAGCAATTCAATGTTAGCGTAACGTTACGTTAGAAAAAACATTGACGTAATTTAATCCAGTTACCTTTACTTTGTTGAACAAAGTCGGGTGGTTGTCCCGCAGGTGGATGTATTGGACGTATTTCCTCCTTTGTCTGGCATGCTTTTAATGCCCGGTTATTTCTCCCAAAGCCAAAATAATCCCACACGATTTAATGCGCTTTTTCGGGGGAAGAATAACTTATTTTCTGCCGTTTTCACACCTGTGCACGCCTCTCTCATTAAACTTGAAAGCAGCCAAAACACAGCGACACACGCGGGTGTTGCTTTGTTTCCGTTCCTGAGTTGCGCTCAACTGTAGTTCCGGCGCAATATTTTCTGCAATATTCAGGAAACATTTCGATCGATTTACCGTATCGCGTAATATCGCAATAAAATTGTGATATCAAGTAATCGTGAAATCTTAATGGCGTCCAAACTACATGCTTGGGGAAACATGGTTAACTAAGTCAAGACTATATAAAATAAAGGAAGGTCACAGGTTTATGTAGTTTGGGAGGTCTTGGCCTAAAATTAGAGGAACTACTTTACTTTAACGTATAACATTAATGTTGAAGTACTATTTTCATAGTAACTGCTTATGTAACGGAGAATAATTTAAATTTGAATTATATTTTTAAACCGTATTTGAGAAAAATGTTTTGAATCTAGGCTATAAAAATAGAAATGACTCATGAATTGTGGTTTCAAAACCGAGCAAAGACGTTTATTAATGCAGACTCGTCATGAGCCACCAGGGGTCCCCACGTCCTACATTTGACAAGCACTGTCCTACAGGCAAGTTCCGTCTGCAGCATTTAAATAATATAATTTGTTTAAAAATAGAGCAGTCAGACAGCTTCTCTGAGATGAAGCTTTTTTTAACTTTTGGTTAATTTAGAGCTTCACCTGATCACCTGATTTTCCTATGAAGACAAAGATAGATATTGTTGTGAATTAGGCGTTTTTGTCATAGCAAAATAAGTACAATGTCACAGAAAGCTGAATATTTCAGTCCGACACTGCAGGGCAGCCACATTTGAATGTCAAATGAAATGGAGGACAATTGCACAAACCACAGAAAGGTGGAGAAACTCAGAGAATGAAAGACAAAACTGTGGTAGATGAGATGGTGGTGCAACAAAACACAAGTAAAGTCAAGAAGAAGTGAATACCATTTAGGAGAAGTACTTAACAATACTGTGAGGGAAATTCACTCATTACAAAAACAGCTTCAGACAGAAACCAAAAAAAAAAGAGAAAGAAGTCAAGATGAGTAAAACACACGGCCACACTGTGGTTGTGTGGGTAGCGATCTTGCCTCACAGCAAAAAGTGACTGGTTTTCTGATTTAATCATCTGTCGTCAACTCTAATCAAGTGTGTATTTACTATGAACTACATATCTGGCTCTGCAAAGGCCTAAGAACTACTGTAAGTGGCCCCAGCGCCCCCTACAGGCCTGGTAAGGATTAGGTGGTAGAAGATATAAAATAAATAAATATTTAAAACTTTAAATGTAACTTAAAATGTAATTACTTCACTTTCCAACAGATGTTTGTGAATTTATCTACCACAACAGAGTGGGATAAAGAGGAGTCTTACCTAGCCTTCCATTTTGTCAACTCGCTCTTCCTTTTATCACTACTACAATTACTACTATTTTTCTTCCTTTTTTGGGTTTTAGTGGTGCATTACTGCCATCTACCAGGTGTACCACAGAAACGTCGCTACCAGATAAAGTAAATTCATCGCTACAAGTAAAAATGACTTATGATTTCTGCACACTCTAATTTTTGCAAAAGGCAAAGTTACCTTGAAATTTACTGCAATACCCAAATACTAACAAGCAGGTGTAGATCAAACACGCAGTCCTTCATGTAAACGAAGCTGGTGCCTGTGGATATCACCTGGGCGTTCCCTGTCCTGGCTCCTCCCCTCACTAAGCTCTGTCAGAGACACTGGAAAATACAGGACACTGTGTTATTTACCTTGACAGCAGCCACTTGTTTTCCAGGTGATGAAAATGGAGTAGCCTCCACTGTGTCGGCTGTTGGTTGTCTGCAGCTCATTGGGCGAGATGGAAAAGGAAAAGAGAGGAAACACAGCTCAGACCCTGACAGGGGGCCATGAAAAGTAAGTCTCCTCTAATTTACCTACAGAGTGACACCTTTCTCTTCTTCTATGTTTAAATTCCACTTGTGTTTTTTGTTTGACCGATAGGCCTACCAATATGCCTACCAACAGCAGTTCCAGTCTCAGCAGAAATCTATTTTCATGATGTTACATGTGTAAAAAAACCTTTGCATTTTACGCCATTTTACGCCATTCAAAGGTAACTGTAACCTAAGCTGTGGTGTACTTTGGGTATTTGATCTCCCTGTTGCAGAAACTTTATCCAGCTGAAGCTGTTGTTAGTGTCTGCTGTCAGTGTGGAGGAAAAGAGGAGAAGAAAGGGAGGGGAGTAAAGTGACCCTCACCGTTGGTTCTTTGTACAATCATTTGTTTTTTGTTATAGGCCATAATTTACAGGTGTGCAGACCTGTTTGTAACACAACCACTGACAATGATGGGAATCGACTCTACTTCAGCTCTGTGTTGTACTATACTCTATGATAGACTATATGTCACTAGATAAGTTCCAGTTGGTCAATAATTTAATACATATCTGACACATTTCACTTTATTTTTTTAGCGATGGCACTTTGAGGATCTGCTTCGGTTTGGAACGTCAGGGACATAAATATTCATATTTAATGAAATATAATTTGACAAAACATCACAATCATGAAGTGTTTGTGCATTTTTTTCACTTTCAAAATTCATCAAGTGGGCCGGATTGAACCCCCTAGTGGGCCGGTTTTGGCCCGTGGGCCATATGTTTGACACCCCTGGCATTTACACTAAGATGGGCAACATAAGCCTCCAAAGAAAGATGCGATCATCAAGGAAACTTTGATTAGGTTGTCAACGTTACAAATCAATATCAATATATTCTTCACTGCCTGGTCCTCCTCAGACTGGTGCACCATGGACAGATCACTAGTCCATCACTGGACCACATACAGCACGGAGACAAACATCCAGTCACACTCATAACAACTGACCTAATTGCTTTTGGACAATTGGAGGAACTCAGATTACACACAAACTCATGCCATATATTCTATACCACGTGTCAAACTAAGGCCCGGGGGCCAAATCTGGCCCGCAGTGTATATTATATTTTGACCGTGAGAGCAAAACAAATGTGTACTAGAGCTGGCTCACCAGTATATAGACCCTGTATACTGACAGGATTTGCAGTATTAGTGGTGTATGCGCTGTGTTACAGCACATACCTTTAGTTTTAGTTTTAGTTTTTTCTGTGTTACAGCACATACCTTTAGTTTTTTATTTACATTAAAAAGGAACTGGAAATGCTACAGATAAAGAGGCATAATAGGAACCAAATACCTCTGATTCAATATCTATGTGGACAGGATGACTGGACTGGACTGGATCACTGTGTCCGTTTTTATATATAGTCCACGTTTAGTGCTAACCACGTTGACTTCATCCCTGCAGAATCGACTCCTACGGTTTCAGGAGACGCGACTTTGAGTCGTACACCGAGATGATGACTGGTTACGGTGCTATCCTGAACAGGAGGTCCATGAGGTGGTCTAAGCTTCTTCAGGAGAAGCCCCTCATAGAGAGGAACCTGACAGGTACCACATGTACTGTAGTAGTAGTACTACTGTATCTACACTGTCTCCCCCCTCGGTCATTTTACTAAAAATAAAAACCTGTCATTTTGGAAGTGAAGAGGTTTGTGCGTAAAGGCGTCCCTGATGAGCACCGGGCCAGGATCTGGATGGTGGCCAGCGGCGCCCAAGACCTCCTGGAGAAGAACCCGGGTTATTACCAGTCCCTGCTGGCTGTGGAGCACGACGCCAAGCTGAGGGACACTATTGACGCAGGTGATACCAGATGGTTCCGCTACACCTCCTGTCATATGTTATCCATCATAATCCAATAACTAAAGCCGTGTGGTATAAGTGTGTAATATGTTACTGGTTCTGTTACAGGGAAAATAAAAGCATGGCAAGCTTTCTCGAAAAAAACAAAACATAACAATATTGGTGCTGTAATTGATTACGTCTGTATTTTTCTCTGACAGATATGAACAGAACGTTTCCTGATAACATCCTCTTCCAGAGCAAAAGGGAGCCGAGCCTGCAGAGGGAGCTGCGCAACGTACTGCTGGCCTACGGCCACCACAACAAAGCAGTGGGGTACTGTCAGGTGAGGAGGACACAGTCGTAGAGTCAAGATGAGACACTAATCTCCTCTACTTTAGGACATATCGTCTGTTGACATACAGATTACTATAATAACTTGGCACAACTTGTGTTAGTCTTAATTAAACAAAGGGATACTGTAGGTCACAACACTTATTCTATTCCAAAGGGACTAATGTTTTCTTTTTTGGAATTTTGTAAAAGTATTGACTCTGTGTCTTTACCTGTATCCCCCTTTTTTTTAAATTCCAGGGCATGAACTTTATTGTAGGCTACTTAATCATCATCACCAAAGATGAAGAAAAGTCCTTCTGGCTCATTGATGCGTTGTTGGGCAGAATACTTCCAGGTTAAGTTTGTGTTTTCTTCAAAACCACTGACACATATAAACTATCTTTCATATATACTACTAAGTTAACCACTGTGGAACCAACTGGCTAATTGAACGCCTGTCACACACCCCCTCCCCCGCACCTAAAACGTCTTCATTCATAGACTACTACAGTCCTGACATGTTGGGACTGAAGACCGACCAGGAGGTTCTTGGTGAGCTGGTGAAGGTCAAAGCCCCTGCAGTAGGACAACTCATGGACCAGTATCCCGGCATATGGACTCTGGTGGTGTCGCGCTGGTTCATCTGCCTCTACATTGATGTCCTCCCAATTGAGGTGAGTTAACGTGAGCTTTAACGTTGTGCTGCTGCTGTTGTTGTTCAAAGTTAGAACACGTCATTTTTGTTGTGTTATGTTCACAGACAGTTCTACGGATCTGGGATTGTCTTTTCTACGAAGGCTCCAAGGTTCTTTTCCGTGTCGCACTGACCCTCATCATCCACCACCAGCCAGAGATTCTGAGAGCTCGGTCTTTACCTGACGTGTGTGACTGCTACAAAAACATCACCTGTGGAGCGTTCACTCTCGACTGCCACACATTCATGCAGGTGAGATGACTGGTTTTTATTTTATGACTGGATGTGCCTGTGCTTTTGTACGTACCTACTGCGTGTGCTGGAGAGTTGAATAGAACGTAGTTCATGTAAACAAGAGATGTTTTTCAGAGAGTGGGGAAACAAAAGGGGTGAGGCCAATTTGGCCCAGGGCACTAATCCACCACACATAATTGATGTTTTTGTTCCATACCATAAAAGGTAGTGCTAATGACCTTACACTCTTTTACTGAAGCTGAAGACCTGGATAAACCTGGATACGTTTCTAAAAATGGTGTTCTTTTACTACTACCACTATTACTACTGTAAGACTAAAGCAGCCTTTAGGTAGCTTTACAGACAGTCATTCCCTCTGGACCTTTGCTAATCTTGGCCATCATTGTCATATTTAGATGTACCAGGATCGTCTCAGATGTGTTTATACATAAACTACTTCTAACCGTTTGCCTCGAGGATTAGAGGTTTTCTGTAAACAAAGCTTGTACATACACGAGTAAATGCTTACAACCCTTATTTTAACTTTAACCCTTAGAATCTGTTGACAGACTCTCAAATCTTCTCTTTACAGAAAATATTTACAGAACCTGGAAGTCTCTCGATGGCAACTGTTGATAAACTGAGAGAGAAATGCAGAAAACAAATCGTGGCAGAAGAATCCGGACGACCTTAATATTTTTGGACTCCCTGTGCTCCTATGAAAAGGATTTTTCTATATTTGGAAAATATCCTGGAGATTTCCAACTAACCGAGAACTTTTTTTGACCTCATCTTTGACCAGTACTTCAGGATGCAGTAGCAGTAATGGATCCTTCAAAGCTACAACAGTGGTAATACAGTAATAGGATTTCTCCTGTTTGCTTTGTTACTGTGTAGATAGGTGTGTTTCACACCTGCTCCAGCTGTTATGTGTTGTTGATGAAACATCATCAACATGTGAGAAATGTCACTCACATTCAAGGCAGATATTTTTACATTTTGAATTAAAACAAAGAGATGAGAAACATCTTAAAAGATAAAATAACTGGGATTGGGCCCTGAGGAACTCTATTATAACTGTCAACTCTATTTATTCATCAGGGGTATAACTAGTACCCCTCCTGCTACAACCCAACTTGAGATAGGGACAGACCAAGCTTATGCCATGACAAATCACTTTTGGCTTGTCCTTAAGGGTCCGCATAATAGGAATAAATATATATTCAAAATTAAATATTGTCTCGACCAAAGAGTTTAAAAAGTAGGCATAGAACGTGTAAATATAGGTGATGTACTAATGCTAAATATTTTACTTCTCAACTGTTAAAAATAAATTTGAACAACTGTTTGTGTTGTAAATTCATGGCCTAGTGGTGGATCCCAAAATGTGGGAAATGTACCATTGTTTGTCTTAAAACTGATTTTTCCAACAGCTCCAGTGATCAGTGACACACACCAAGTTGGACGGTTTTAAAAGCGCATTTAAATACATGCAAAAAGTTGTATTTAAAGATCCACCGTACAAGTTAACAGTACAAGCTGAATGGAGCGAAACAACGGAACAAAATAACTAAAATACAATGCAATGACACCATTCACTACAAAAATCACCTGTGACAAAGTTAATTGTGACAACCAAAGAACTTTACGAAAGACTCGGAACGTAGAGGTAAAGTTTCACGTTTGTTTACTTTTATTGACCTTCTCCTTTAGAAAACAGTTCAAATGAATCTATTAAAACAAATTTTTAAATCACTACACATATTTAGATGAAGGGAAAAGAAACATTACCTTCTCCTTTTACATCACACAATTCATATTAATGACAGTACAGGAAATGTCCCAAACATGGCAGCAGGCGGCTTCGACGAGTGTCAGTTTCTCAGTGAGTGAGTGGAAGTAGTCTGCCCTGACTCTGATCCTGTCCATGTCACAGTTAAGAAGGCACTGGTGACCACTGACCAAAGCATTATGGCCATTTTCATAACCATCACACGGAGCTTTCTTACATTATTATCTCCTCAGGACTTTTGTGCAACTTATTTCCCTTCAAAAAACAAAAACAAAATCCCACATGGGCCCAAAGTCAAATAAAAAAATAAAAAAGAAGAAAAGAAAAGAACAAAGTAGTGGATAAACAAAACAACATTGACCTTCTCCTGAGCTTTTTTTTCCTACATTACACCAACAGTACTAGTTGAGATTGTTTATGCAAATTCTGACGTGTCGCGTTTGTAACAGTAGAACGCAAAATGGAGGCTGTAGTGTCTATGACGAAATAGGGTTTACTTATGTGCACTTTCCATGTCTGTACAGTGAATATGAAGCAGCGCCCAGAAGACCTTTAGTTACATTTAGCATCAATCCTGCCATACCAACCCACAAGTCAGTCAATAATCAGGCTGAACAAAGGAGTGTGAGCCAAGTCAGTACACATTACTAGAGGACGATTGTGGTTATACGGAACTGGATATAACAAAGGAACAGATCATTGAATGTATGGTTTGTTCCATTACTGACCTAAAACCAGTAGGATACCAGTGTCTGGACTGGTTTTTTTTATTACAACACAAATATTTACACAACTAAAATAAAATTTTATGTCTAAGGAATTTGTTGAATTCAAATTAGAAAAAGCTGACACTTAACCATGGAGACAATGGTTAAGTATCAGCTTCTCAAGTTGGAGAAACCTGCTACTTGCCCCCATGACCATGTGAACTCACAGACACCTGACGGTGCTGTTCTGGTGTCCAACAGACCTGCCTACAACAAATCACAAGTTTGAATTGGTGCAAATTGGTGTCTCCATGCAGTCGAGGTTTTTACAATTTGAAAATGAAAATGCACTGCAATGATCAGAAATATTAATGTAACGACTTAAGTTACTATGTATTGAAACAAACACTGTGAGGCCTGGGTAGGCTTTTCTCTCAGACGTAATGCAGATAGCAACAAATGGAAGCTTAGGTTCTGGTATAATAAAATGTGATTCTTTGATGGGTATTTAAAAGACAAAGCATAAAGGTACAAAGTGCGTATAACTGAGAATAACAGTTGCACCGACAAGAGATTACCTAATTGAAGGCAAAGTCAATATTTTAAATAACACATGGTGACCACATATAGTTGCCATTAATGCTTGACTGTATTCTTTTTTTTTTTTTTTAAACACATGATCCATGGTTACAGGCCTGGTCCAATGCCTTCCCTTTTTATGAAGTTTTATTTGTTAGTGGCAGCTTCATCCCAAGATATTATCTCATTTTAGCTAGATTTACTGAGTTGGTTTTGATTAATGCACATAATCATAAGATGATCTACCCTAACTGTACCTTTAAATGATTATAGTTAACAACATTGCAGACATGCCCAAATATCCCAAAGTAAACAATTATTATGTAACAAACCTTAAAGTGAAATAGAGAGTCCCCAACACCCATGAACTTTGTGGTTGCATGTCCACATATAAAATATTGAGTACCAATTGGCAATGAAAGACATTTTATTACAGCCCACAAATCTACCTCTAGGCTGCTCCAACAATAAACCCCCTATGAATTTGTTTCGTATGAGTTTTGATAAAAACATCAGATTGTTCTGTCTGAAGTGGAACGACTGAACATATTCCCTTTACAATAAGAACATAATTAAATGACACAGCTGAAATAAGCTGAATAACGTCACAGATCAAGAGAAGCTGTGGTAGTGATTCCCTCATATCCCACAATCCCTTTGACATATCCACCCCATTAAGCTTTGGACCCTCTGAGCGACCCCTCTGTTTTAGGTGGCATCAGTAGAGAGTTTGTTTTAAACAATTTCCCTTTGGATGAGTTCAGAAAGCGCAGCTAGAATCTGATAGAATGATAAAGAGTTGCATTACTGAACACAGAGATGAAAGTGGCGAGAAGGGGGGGGGGGGGGGGTAAAGTCTCATTAAACAGTGGTTAATATCATGGATAGGGCCCCAGATGACGGGGGCAAGTGAGTGATGAAGCCACCTTAGATGGTTTGGTAGCCAGCGTGGCTCCTCTTTCTGCCGATGAGATAGGCCAAGAGCACAATCAGGACCAGACCTGCTAAAGCTGCTCCAACGATGATGGGGATCAACATGTCGTCCTCGTCCAGTTGGCATTCCTCAGCTGGGAGACCAAAGAAGACAAAGTTCAACCATTTGACTCAGAAACAAGAAAACAACCCCATGGACTGAACCTCCTTACCTGCTCCAAACTGGTTTCCAGTCAAACCAAACGGCTGTACCTGAACCTGGAAGATGTTCATGGAAAAATCCTTGGAGACAAACAGTGTCTGCTTGTCTCGGCACATGTAAGAGTATCCCAGGGAGCCCCTCAAGTAGTCCAGAGAGGTGTTACGAACGGAGACAGGGTCTAAAAGAGTAGACAGAACAAGAGGTCAAAAGACAAGACGTGGAGTTGGGTTATTTTTGGTTTACTTTGCTTCATAAAACTAGACATCAATGAAGTATATTTACTGTAAAACCAAAGTTAAAAAAAGGTTGATATCTGAATGACCTCTAACCTTTCATGTCAGGCCAGGCAGCAGACAGAGCCACCTCACTCAAATAGTACTTGTTGGACGTGGTGTTCTGGAGAAGAAAGTCAACGCCAAAAACGTTAGAACAGCTTAAGTAGGGCTCTGATGCCCTCTAGTGGTAGTTTAAAGAAGTACAGGTTAAAACAGAAAATACTGCTACATTATTAAGTGACTGACCAAGGTGAAATTAAAGGTAAGGTTGGTTTTCTGTACGTCTGTTGTCATCAGCCGCAAGGAGGCGCTGTCTGTGTCACATGAACCAGAGCTGTTTGTAGCACTTGGCTGTATGTTAACAACTTCCTGTACAGTCTGAAGAGAAAAAAAAGTTGGCTTTAATTTCAACTGAAAACCCTGGTTTTATTGTTGAGCTGCAGAGCCTGTGTTTGGCTGAGCACCTGGTTCTGGGACACAGAGCTGAAGGAGACGTTGAGCTGGACGCCAATGGCTGCCAGCAAACAGGCCGTGTCGTTTTTGCCGTTGACCACGTAGTTTCCTTTTTCAGGATTGCTGGGGTCTTTGTGTGGGGCAGCAGTTGTTGTTGGGGCAGCTGTGGGTGGGGCAACAGTTGCAAAGCCCTGATGAACAATGGCTGCTGTGAAGAGTAAGCACATTTTAGTGACGTACCTGATATAAAATATACGACATGAACATATAAAGGTTTTTCCTTTTCATATTGGTTTATCACATTTAAAAAGCCTTTTTCTTCAACTCTTGTTCTTCTTATTTTTCCAAGAATGTGTTCACAAGTTGCAGCTGAAACTATAAGGTAAGTTTCTGTCAGACCAAGTAGATCTGACAAAATGTAGTTTTGTCAGATCTACTTTTGGGGTTTAAAAGGCAGTTAAGTGATACGGCTGGTTTTTGATTTGGCAAATAAGTCCATTCTTTTACACATATGACCTTTTATTTTAATGGTTTTCTTGGTTGGTCCTAATTGTATGCAAAATAAAACAAACAGCTTTATAGAACTTTACTGCATCTGTTCTGTTCAACCACTGATAGCACGTCTTTGTTTTGACAATGGAATATCATGAAAACTGACACCGCTGCAGTCTCTTATTTCAACACTTAAGTCCTGACAAGACTTCTTCCATCTTGTTAGTGGAACAAAGGTTGGCGGTGAAAGTCCACGGTCTCTGTAGTGTGATTGGAATTTCTAATTTTTTCCCTGAATTCAGCACTTCTGTTGTAACTCTGGTCTTTTGGTGCACATTCACCCTGACTCAAATTGAAACAGATATCTTTTTTTTATTTTCAGTTCTGACAACTAAGATTAGATACATTAAGTTTGCTGGTTAAAAACAGAACATTTAAGACAGTAAAAGCTAAAACTTGACTTAACTTAATGATGCAATATGATACATTTAATGTATTTGCAATGATTTGATGATACACGTCAGGATCAGGATCTGAAATGATCACTTCGAGCGTTTGAACCGGTGACTGATGAAGAAATGCTTTATCATATCTTCTATTTCAAAGAACCTTACGGTAATTTAACTTAAACATGAATTCAGTCCAAATCTGACTTGTGTGAAACCAAATGCTGTGATTTGTCAAATAAAGCCTACATATGCTCCTGATACGAGTCATTCTATCCAATAACCTAGTTCCACATTTGAGTCTCCTCTTGCAAAACCTGCTCTTTGGTAAGATTAGATAAAACCAAGTATTTCACAAGATCGTTCATTTCCAAAACCTGGAATGAACGTTTCTGACCCATTTAAAAGAAATAGGTATATCTCTATAAGATATATAGGTATATCTATATAATAAAATAATACAGCTTTCACTTAGACGCGAAGAGACAATGAATGAAACGCCTTTGTTCTCTATGTACTCTATGTAAAGTATAGTAATTAAACAGATACTGTTTATCGTAAACACGTTTTGGCGATGATCCCATGACCAAGTTGCTCCGAAGAGAAATCACAAAGGTGACAAAAAGGCCTACTCCAACTTTAAGGACGTATGAAACGTATTTCTGTTCTTTCCAAAAAATAATAAATAAACCCTTTCATTTGATTTAACTTTTTTGGTAGTTTTGGAATCGTGTTTGTTTGAAAATGTGTTTCATCTCCGTTCCAAACAAAGACGTTTTGTCAGGCTGCCCATAAAAACAAGGCCAACAAGACTGAGCTAACCTGGTTAAACCGGGTTTCAAACTGGTGCAGTGTTAAACCACTGACTCACGTTCAGTTGAACTCTCCGCATCGTTTGCATAGGTCCCTCGGGCCTGACCAACAGTGGCCTTCGCTTTGTTTAAAATATTAAAAAACACCATCGAGACTCACCTAAAAGCAAATGTAGCGTCACCGCGAGGCTCCACCGTGATTGCACGCCGTTCTTCTTCATGTTTCTGCGGCTGTATCACCGCTCAATCACTGCGATTAGCTATAGCTTTAGCCACAGATGCTAGTGCTAACGGGTTAAGCTAGTGTTAGCGCCGCCACAACAACAACAACAACAACAGGAGCCAAGGACACAAAAGCCTGTGGTTTTCTCGAAAAAAGAAAATAAATGGCAACTTTTGCAATTCAAATTTCAGGGCGCCGCTAACGCTTTTCCTTCTTACAAATGCGGGCTCCGGTATTACTGTAGTTCGGAGTCCAGAGTTTAAACAGCCCCTACGCCAGAGAAACAGAGACTGACACTACCGTCATGTGACACACGTTTTAAGAAACGGCCAGAAGATCACGTGTTCAGCTGCTACACAAACAGCTCGTTTACAGACCGGTTGTCGACTGATGTGGATTATACAAATGCAGTAAAAGAAAAAAATGTAGTTAATAATAGTTGTTTTACATAATGAAATTTCAAAATTGATGACAAAATGCATCAAATAAAAAATAAGGCGTTTTTTAATAGAGTGCACCTAGTGGTTGGAAGGAGATATTGTTTCTTATATTGCCACTGGTATTTTCTCAGATTAAGCTGGGGTGTTGGATTAAAACTAAAGGTTACCTACACGTAGGGTCAGTGCTTGCCTAATTAAAGGTCCTGTGGGTCATGCCTCAAAAGTGCGTGAACATTTTGCAGGCCAGTGTCAAAATAAAGTCACCTGTTGGTGCAATCTATCCTGACCCCGGTTATCTGTTAGTTCAATAGATTCACAGACCAGTGTGATTAGGCAACTGGGGTCACATTTAACTCTTTGTAAAGATGTGAAGGTTACACGTTCATAAGTCATTATCAGCAGGATAATGAGTGACAAACATGAGTTGACCTTTTGAACGAGTAGTTGTCCAAACGTTGTACCACCTCATCTGTGGTTTATGTTTTTTAAAGCTCTGCTGAGTAACGTATGATAGTGTGAAAACACAGACTATGGTAACCCATAGCTGAGGTGAAACCCTAACAAAGTGAACCAAGTCGGCCAAATTGTTTCATCTTCTGTTTCAACTGGTGAATTACCCTCCTCCATAAGATCAGGGGTTCAATTCCAGCAGCTAACGAACAGTCCCTTGGCACTAAACTAACTTATTGCCATTACATGAAGCATACCAAAACCAGTGCCAAGTTATAAGTGGATCTCCTGCTGTGTTGAACCCTGAACGAGAGCAGCAAAAAGTGATTCTTCAATAAAATAACATAAAAAAAATAAGCAGGATTATGTTATTGCCCACTATGAGATTACAGAGCGAACTCTTTCTGGGCAAAAAACAAAACTGCGAAAAAGCTTCACAGTTGATGAGACGTCTTTTTCCGTGGATGGAAAGTTTCTGCTGCCTCTAACGAGAACGAGTCCACTGCTGTCAGTTCTGTTACTTCCTGTGATCAGAGCAAAGGGAGACAAACCGACTGAGGCTACGGGGAGCAACCAAGGCACGCCATCAAAAACTGTGTCTTTGTGTAAAGAGAAACAAAGGACACAGGTGTTTTTACTGTCTCTTCTCCTGCTGCCTGGTTCCTGTACAGGTGAGAAAGTAGCTTTTAGATTTTCTAACTTCTGTTAACCAAAGTTATTTGTTTTACAGCTAAAGGTGTAAGACTGGATTACCCAGTTATATGGACAAATGATTGTTACTGAAGTCTTGACGCAAAGATATTTGAACCTTATATTTGTAAGAATGTTTTTTAATCATGAAAACAGCTGCATTTCACAAAGCAACAGTTGTCTGCGACTCCGATACTAGGTTATACCAACGTCTTCTTGTGTCTTCTTGGTTCAAACCACTAACCACCACTAATGTGCTTTAAAATCTATAAGATAGCCTCTAAAGTGAGCAGCAGAGATCACATCTTAGCACCAGAGCAAAACTGCACAGACATTTAGAAAAAACAATATATATATATTATTTCTATTTTGTACTATAGAATATGTAGCATTTTTGTTTATTATGTGATAAATACACAATAGAAACTAGACATATTTTTAGAGTAGCCTTATAATCTCTGAAATACTTTTTTTTTTCTCGTATAATGATTTCAAAACTCAAAATCCTGCCGTCCAGACTATCTACAGTCAAATAAAACCATTTCTGGTGGTCACACATCACACTCAACACTGATAAAAAAATGGATTAAAAATACATTCATTCATATTGGTAGTGGATTTGTAATATTTATACAATATTAAGTGGATCACCTCTATGCACCTTCTGGTCTCTTGCCTCATTAAAGAAAATGTCCAAATCATGTCAATCACACTGGAAACAAAACGTTAAATTAGCAGCAAACACTGATGGCTGATTATATAAGAAATGTGCTGAGAGAGCTGTAATTCAAGAGAGAGCGCTTTACACGAGAAGACAAGGGAACAACATCCAATAAGTGTCGACAGTGGGCACAAGTTCGCAAGTATAATTTTTATTAGAACAAAAGTTGTCTGTTGTATTTTCACCATTGCAAAGTCAGTAAAATATTTCAATTTTTTTTTTTGCATTTAAAGATATCAGTGTGAAAGACATTTTGGGTGTTGGGAAAAGTACTGAACCATTTTGTTCCATTTATTGATTTTCATTTTATCTATATTTACACAGGCATTCTTTTGAAGGCGAGGTGATTTATTCACAACAGAGTCATCAGTAGTTTTATTCTAAAACAATGTGTGGAGAGGATAGAAAAAATAAACCAAATTATTGTGTTAACTCTGCTTGAAAAATGATAGAAATTTATATATTTTAAAACATAAAAACAAAAAAACATAATGAAGTAAATAGAAGCAGTTTCAGCTGCTGGACAGACAGAACGGGACTCCTCTAATTTACAAGTCAATATTTATTTGGATTCTATAGAAACATATGTCAATGAAGGGCGGCTTTTGAAAAAAAAAACCCTATTACCATTTATTAAGTGCAATATTCAGTGTACACCGAGTATTTACAGATACTCATTATGATTTAAATAAAGCAAATTAACAAAAGACCTAATGATCTAGTGAGAGCTATTATATATACCAACTTTTCGATTGACATTTCTTTCGTTCATAGCAAAAATTATGGATCCTATTACAGTACTACAATGTTGCAGTATTTTCCACACATTGTATTTATTATATTTTATATAAACACATAAACCAATCGTTTTGTATCTATTTGAGAAGGTGATTTACGGACATTCACTGGACTCCTGGACATGATGTTTACCGTTCCTCTTCTGTAATCTCTATTTGCGCCACTTCTTTGGCTACGGCTTTTTTTTTTTTCAGATTACTGTATCAGTAAGTGGCAAATTTCAAATATCATTCTTTTTTTATATATATAAAAACAGAGGCAGTTCTTTAGAAATCCGTAATTTAAGAAATGAAAACTGTGGAAAGAATAGCTTTGTTATTTTTTATTTTTTTTAATTTATAGACCTATATATTACATTTGTATATATATATAGCCTTGTTTATATGTCTCATATATATATATACTGTCTATATATATATATATAGAGAGAGAGAGAGAGAGGGAGAGGGAGAGATCACATAAACCTTCCTCTGATGTCTGTTGACATACATATAAACAGTAACACAGCAGCTTGTTTTATGCCCATATTTACTCCAAAATGTCACTGGTTGAACTGGGATTACTACGCAGGTGTATATGTGACTCTCACAGCACCGTCTTTTTTTCCTCAACCACAGTGTGACAATAATGGGCCTTCACAGCCCACCGCACTGACAGGAAGAGACCTAGGTTTCCTGTTTCACAGGTCCAACTCTGTCGGGTACATACATGCTTTCACTCACGCTCACTCAGTGATCAGTGAAAACACACCTGTATATGGAAAATTGCAACATACTGTATGTAGATTAGAACACTACAGAGAACAGTTGTACTAAGGGTGTTGCGTAATTATGCTGTGGTCTGGCATTTGTGAAGCAGGGAATATTTATAGACTAATATGCATTTAATTTTTTTTCTTCAATTTTAATTCTAATAATAATTTTTCCAAAGTGTATAAAGCATCGGGACATTTAGTCTGAATGTTTGCTTTTTCATTTCATTGCTTTTTTAAAAAAGTTTATATTCACAGTCATATGTGATATATTTTTATATTCACTCATGTTTAATTCTTTATTTTTAAAGATGTAGCTCCCTCTTCATCTCATACAGGGAGAGTTCTAGTTCCAGTTATAAGCTTTACCTCCAACAATACTCGAAAAATACAATTTTAATTAAGAATTTAAAAAAAAAACTTTACAAAGAAAAATCACACGTGTTATTTGTTTGTTTGTTTTTTAGTATTCATTATCGTCTTTAGTACTGGTAAACGTTTCCACCCAAAAATGCTCAAAATGTTCGAGTAGTAGAGGGAGAATACAGGCAGGGGGCACTGTTTCTTCAAATGACCACCTTTGTGGCTAAAGGAAAACAACAGAACTGAAACAAGTGAAAAAACATTACAATTACCAAAAGGGTTCCGACCTACCTTTGAAAATAAAACCAAATGTATGTAGACAAGAAGCTTTTGCTGTGGCGCTGATCTGCAGTTTATTCTGTTTTTCTTGTGCAGCCATCAACATGAACACAAATGTGTCCATTTGTTATGTCCTGGATACTTTCCTGATTATTTACTGTATCATTGTAACCTCACTGTTCTTCAAACAAAAGGTGAGTAAAAAAAATAAATAAAAAAAAAGTACAGAACTTGATGAAGACCAAGTGTCAGGTGTATGACCTGTGGACTGTGTTTGTGTCTCTGTAGTTGAGCTCTCAACCTTCACTGAAGCGAGGACCTGTAAGTGTCAGTATTCATACGGAGTAATAATAAAGAATGTATTTGGGAATGTAAACCAGAGTTATTTGAGACGTTTGTTTTTGTTCAAACAGGAGGATGAATCTCACTCACAACGGGTACGAATATTCTACTTGATATTATTAAGATAAATGAGTAATCTTCAAATGATTTCTTCAGTTATTGAGTGATACTGTGCTGAACAGGAGCCAGTGGGTACGGAAAATGCAGATCTTTATCAGGAGCTTGAACCAACAAATAGGAAGGTAATGCATTTGAACTCATGTTACGATGGATTTGATTCAGTTGCTCGTGTTGGTTTGTGCAACAAAGGAACCTCATTCGATGCATTCTTTTTAGACATTTTAGAGATACTGTAGATGAGCTTCCCTTGCCACTAATTTAATTTACAGATGCCAAAACTCAGTTATCATGTTGTTGTGTTTCATCTCCAGAGAAAACTTAAGAAGAAAAATACCTTTGAGGTAAGACGCAACATTCTGTAAAAACAAACAAATATATATATATATATATATATATATATA
>NC_024322.1:2946696-2999081 GCF_000523025.1 Cynoglossus semilaevis | reverse complement strand
GGTGTAATGGTGTGGGGAATATTTTCTTGGCACTCTTTGGGCCCCTTGGTACCAATTGAGCATCGTTGCAATGCCACAGCCTACCTGAGTATTGTTGCTGACCATGTCCATCCCTTTATGACCACAATGTACCCAACTGCTGATGGCTACTTTCAGCAGGCTAATGCGCCATGTCATAAAGCTGGAATCATCTCAGACTGGTTTCTTGAACATGACAATGAGTTCACTGTACTCAAATGGCCTCCACAGTCACCAGATCTCAATCCAATAGAGCATCTTTGGGATGTGGTGGAACGGGAGATTCGCATCATGGATGTGCAGCCGACAAATCTGCGGCAACTGTGTGATGCCATCATGTCAATATGGACCAAACTCTCTGAGGAATGCTTCCAGCACCTTGTTGAATCTATGCCACGAAGAATTGAGGCAGTTCTGAAGGCAAAAGGGGGTCCAACCCGTTACTAGCATGGTGTACCTAATAAAGTGGCCGATGAGTGTATATATATATGGGGTTTTGACAGTGCCAGTACCCTGAAATTTGTCTCCATTTCTCACAGATGGTCCGCTCTGAGAACGCAGGTAGACATCATCCCGAATCATTGGTTCCGGTTGCTTCATCTTCATATGCATCTCCTTAGTGACATAAAGAGATCTGTTAAAAGTGTTAAACTTTCTACAATGGAGCAGAAAATAAACTTGATGCAAACATTAAGCTGTGCTAAATACCACTGTCATTTATGGAGGTTCAGCAATAAGTTAAAAAAAAGGAATACATTCACGTTACCATGAGAGTTGACGTTATGCTAAC
The DNA here is from genome assembly GCF_000523025.1 of Cynoglossus semilaevis. Classification (NCBI taxonomy): domain Eukaryota; kingdom Metazoa; phylum Chordata; class Actinopteri; order Pleuronectiformes; family Cynoglossidae; genus Cynoglossus; species Cynoglossus semilaevis. The sequence continues at coordinate 2,998,273 of NC_024322.1, read as the reverse complement.
AGCTGACTTATTAGCCTGCTAACAGGAACCCGTAACTGATTTTTCTTTTGCTGTACATGGCAGGTCACAAATTAAATTAAAATGTACAAGCTTTTCATTTGATCAAATTACCTTAACACAATAATAAATAAACAATGCATTAATTGCCTACCTCTTACAAAAATATAGTGTTCATTGCTAATGGCTAATGCTTGCTAATAACATAAATATTCTTTTCATTTACTGTACAATTTACTGCATTATGCAAAATAGTTTTTCAAAAAGTATGAAATAATTTCAAGTACTGATAGCCGAGATAGCAAATATTACTATACCAATATACCTTTTATGTTATGTTGTGAATGTACAATAAATGTTGGTGTGTGGCTTCTCATTAATACTCTAGCTCATTGTTTCCCAAATACTGGGTCATGACCCTCAGGTGGGCCATCTCGCATCTTGTTTCCCAGGAGTTTACGAATTATGTCCCCAGAAAAAAAGTTTGGGAAACACTGCTAAACACTTGGGTTTAGCTTCTATTATCTTGGGGAGAGAAAACATACCAACCAATAACTGACAAGACACGTGTCAAAACACTTGGAAAATGGTTTAATGATGTTTACAACAAAAGAACTGTACAGTTACAGTAAAAGATTATCTTTATATGTGTATAAAACAAAAAAACAAAATACAGCAGACAAATGCATCAAAATCTACTATGTATCCTGATTCACATACTTAAAAAATCCTACGCCATCTTTCAGTTCTGGGCCGCCAGGACTGCTGGCTCCTTTTGTTTTTTCCTTTCTTTCCTTTCTCTTTCATCTTGTAGTCATGTCAGAGTAATGTCCCCTCTGTGTTAATGTCCACCGAGACTCTTTACATTCGACTCCTGCCGAGTCAGTTCTTATCAGACTGCCGAGTAGGAAAGGATCAACAGGAAGAGAAAGGGGGACATTCCTTTGGATGAGCCCGAGTTTCCCCACAAGAGTAGTTAATGTTTTACATGATGCTTTTTTTTTTACAGATACAGACTTTATATGTACACAGTTGGGTGTTTTTTTTTTCTTTTTTTCTTGAAAGCCTTGGTCACTTAGGCCAGGAACTGATAATCTCTCACACAAAAACACACACACACACACTCTCACACTCAAGAAAAACATACAAAAATACTATCATCTTTCACCTACCAAGAGTAAGACAGTTTGTCAATTAGTTCCATGCTGTGACAAAGAAAATAAGATTACAATGAACAAAAACGACAACAGACACTTTTCACGCAGTTTTTTTCTCTCTCAGAAATATACCAAAATATACATCTAAGCTTTGGAATTACTGAGGCTAGGACTAAAGCCAGTGCTGGGTTTGTCTCTTAATACACATGCTGCAGGGTGGAGAGAAACTGAGAAAGAGAGAGAGAAAGAGAGAGAGATTTCTTTGGTATCTGCATTTGTCAAAGGTAAATATTTGGATTTTTTGCTTTGGGATAGCGCTTGTGAGGTTCTACACAACCTCATCTAGAGTAAAGCATTACACAGAGTGTCACTAAAGCCAAGTTTGGCCAGAGAGGTCTGAGCCGGAGGAAGGGGGTACACAGTCCGTGCGGAGTGAAGGACCATGATGCATAGTGTCATAGCTGACCAGAGTCTGTAGTGAAGAGAGAACACAGGAGGTGGAGAAGGGACGAGGAGGAAGTGAATGGCGAGGTTCAGGAAGGGGAAGCACAGCAGTGGGTTCTAGCAATGGCAGGATGTGTATTCCTGGAGACAGCAGGGTGAAGTCCTGGGACTACAGTGTACGGGTGTTGAGGGTGGAGGAAGGACAGAGAGAGAGACAGACACACAGGACAGGCAAAAACAGCATTTTCACCACAGTCTGTGAGAACGAGAAGCAGGAGGAGAGGTTGGGCATCCCAGCCACAGCGCTCGGGATCGACCCTCAGTGTGTTTAACACCACTACCTAAAACTAAACTCTCAGAAGGAGAAGCCCGCTCTGCTTCCATTCAAACTCCGTTGTCGATCCCCGCCCACAGGCACAATAACCTGACCACGTGGACACACATTCGCATGCAATCAAAAGTTTGTTGATCGAATTGAGGACTCAGTTGTGCCAGGGTGCAGCGGGGATCTGTTGGAGTTGGGTGTCGTATGTGTACAATCAAGTTGCAAGTCTTTGGTTAATGTTGGTACCTCAGGGAAGCAGGAGCAGGCTGCAACAGCTGAACATCAACATGAAAAAAAATAAAAATAAAATAAAAATGCTCACATATCTGTACTCCGTCAAGGTTGAAACAAAAAGAACAAAAACATAAAGATTGTCAAACTTAACATGAAGGTTTTAAAACGAAATCGAGTGGTTAATTTGAAGGACTGACAAACAAGAATATACTGAGAAACAGCAGACATTCACTTTGTACTTAGAACTAAATGCTACCCCCTGGTGGCTGTGTGTACCAAATACAGGTATGTTGGCTGGGCTTTTTGACTGAGAAGAATGGTTTGTATTTTAATCTTTTTTTTTTTATTTCATTTTTGTGAGATTTTATAAAATGCTGTTTATCTTTTGTTTAGTAGATTTCACTCAGACTTCTTGAGTTAGAAATGAGGTATAACAACAGCTCCTTTTGACCCCTCAATGGTGCCCCCCGCTATTAACTATTAAATAAACCAGTGTTGCGGACGATGTGGCACAGTCGCGAGGACATTGTTAATGCTCGAAAACATCCACCAAAACCAGAGAAATACAGTCAGTGGTGAGAGGATCGTTGTCAGCGCTCAGCTGAAGGAGAACAATCTCACAATCTGTAATTTTGACAAAAACAACTGGAATCAAACAACAACAAAATTACAGTTGGGCTATCAAATCTTCCATAAAAAGTCAAGTAAACATAAAAACAAAAGAATGTGCATGGTCTTGTACAGGCACAGAGGCATTAAAAATCAAATAGTAAATTTGGGGTTCTAGGTACTGTAAAATCTATTTTGTTTTTTTTTTTTTAGATGTTTGTTATTTTCAATTGTTGTAGCAAGATTCGCATTAAAAGAGGGTTTTTCTTTTTAAAAATTGTTGGGTTTTGTGCTTAGGTACACGGAGACAAAATCAAACTTTATTTTAACCCTTGGATAAAATCTTCTAGTGCCAAAAAATGACCAAAAGAAAAAAGACTCCTCATACCTCACTGCCACCAGTCTGTAACACTGGCCATGGGGAATTGCAGTGTAATGCTTTTCAAACTGCCCACACCAACTCTGTAAGATGTGCATGCTTTCTCACACACATGAACTCTCATACACACACACCTGCTGGAACTGTTAATAAAGCTTTCCTCACAGGTTTTTTATACAGACCTGTGTGAGTCATATCTAACTACAAGGAAGGTAGCAATGAAAAAAGAAATCATCCTATTATCCTAAACGCATAAAGTACATTGAACTGTTTCACTGGAAACAATGCAATGAACATCGGTGAGCCCAACCGCCCACACACACACACACACACACAAACGGACAGACACACTCAATAACAATGCTACAATGCTCATGTCTTCTATATAACAAATAAGGCATAAATGATATTGTTAATCTTTGTCAACCTAAGAAAGCCAGTGATGGTGCCCTCTGACACTAAAACAACTGAAGGCATAAAGTAACATTAAAAATCAAATCAAATGATTGTTAAAGACAGCACAGCAAATCAAGTTAAAACTGACACAACCCAAAGGAGTAATAATAATAATAAAAATCTATTAAAAGACTGAGATCAGATGCCTCAGAATCTCTACCTACACCAAACCTCAGGACCTGGAGCATCTGATCCAGACCCTCCTTTTTAAAAGACCTTGTCAATGGACAAAGGACATAGGTGTCAACAGCTCTCATCCAATCAGGGCGTGGCCTCAGATTTTTTTTGTTTGATTTTGGTCTTAAAGATTCTTTTTTTAAAATTGCTTTTTCATCGCAGCTGTAAAAAGGAAGGTTTAAGGGAGACTTTGTTTTGAGTTATCGTGCTAAACACATTTAATAACATACTTGTTCAAATATAAAATATGAGTATCTTACAAGTTTTTTTATATATATTTATATATATTTATACGAAAAAGATGTTGTCATTTCATCTAATTCGAGACTTTCCTCATAAATATTTCAGTAACGTCCAATGCTGCTAATAACGACTGGTTCGTCTAGGTAACGCTAGCACACGTTCGCCTGGTTCGAAACTACGAACAGCACTGGAACAGGAACTCAAGTCCTTTTAGGCTCGTCGATAACAGGAAAGCTCTGAGCAGCGACGACGCCTGCCGAGCTGCACGCAGAAAAAAGGCTTTTACTTTGGCAAGAAGTATCTAAAAAAAATTCAAACCTGGAAATACCCCGTTTAATAGTAGTACTAGAAAATAGCAGTAGTAGGTTGTAGGTTTTTTTTTTCTTTTTTCTTTACAGTTCCTTGGTGTGGTTCTTCAGTATAAAGTCTGAATGGTAGATGCCAAACAGTACTTTCATACATTCTATATAGTAATGTCTGCAGGTGAACCTAATGTTTAAGTGCTGCTGAGGTATATTTAGTCAAAAGTAAATCAAGAACAGAAAATAGTACACAGGAGGACCGCACACGCAGAATTTTTGCCGCTTATAGTTTCAGTGATTTAATGAAGGAGAATCCCTGTGGTATTTAATTGTGTTATTTGGAGGAGGAGGAGGCAGCAGCAGGAGTAGCAGCAGCACGGTGCTACTTTTATGTGGGAGTTTGGTTTGAATGGTGATGTCTTTTGGCAGGTTTTTTAAAGTAGCCTATGGACAGACGAGGGTCAGGGGGCAGAATGACGTCCCCCTCTAAATGTTAATATGGTGCCGACAGATCGTCTGGTCATCAGGTCTATGCGTTCATGTATAATAACAAAAAAAAGAAGAGAACTCTGGATGCGTCCAAACTACAAACCTGCTCTTCACAGGCTGCAGTTGTAAAGCTATAAGAAAGCATCTCCAGAGCCTCCTCTCACAGCGCAGCTCCACCAGGAGCTTCAGCAGCAGCTGGTTAAAGCTCAAGTTTCTTTCTTTCATCCTCATCCGGCAGCAGCACCAAACCCAGAGTCATATTAGGTGTGTTATTGACCGAGGTGATAAAATAGGATAAGAGGAATAAGTATTTTTGCTTTAGCATTGTGGAGAGTAGAGAGTGCTCGGACAGGCACAGCAGCTACTGAAAAAAAAAAACACTTTGGTTCAAGCTGTTGTTTTTTTTTTTTTTTCATATATATGGCTGGATATTAGTTAAAAACAAAATCAACAGAACCTTTCTATACCGTTTGAGAAAAGTCAGAAACTGCTACCGAGGCGACCAAAACTGATTAACAGATAAGAAAGACTGAGCCCTCAAATGGCTAAAATAAAAACCCGGAGTTGGTTAAAACCAGAAGACAAATATAAGGAATCTATTTTCTTATGACTCAACTGGCAAATCTCTCACCCGTCTGGTGAAACATTGAGAGACAAGACATCAGGTCAAATTAAAGTTACAAGTAAAACAAAAGGTTATCTTTGGAACACGTTCATCAAAATATTGCATTTCTATTATCTGCCTGACGATAAAGAGAGAGAGAGAAAGATTCTATTCTCATAAATATGTTGACTAGACTACGCCACACCGACTACACACCACAATTATTTTAACAAATATTTTTGGTATATCTTAAAGTCAGTCACTCAGCCAAGTGACTGCAGACGCAGAAAATTAAAAAAGATGAGAAGACGGAAATGTTCATTCCTCCGCAACAAAAGGCAGACTGCAGCTCATCGATCCAGTTTTTTGGTACAGATACTGTGCACAAGTAGATACCGTGGTACTATAAAAAAACAAACAAAAAAAAAACGAAAATACTCCACTGCCAACACAACCATGACCCCGTCTGGTGATTGGTCCCTTCTCAAACTGGAACCAATCAGACACAGAGCCTTCTGCAGTTACTGGACTGCCTGAGCTGGAGACGACACACGCAGACAAACTCCAACATTTCTACCTCTGGATCCAAACAGAATGTACAACTATTCAACGCTTCACTACAGAAAACAACTTTGCCTCCATCAGACATGGAGCAGCGTGCCTGCGGCTCCTTTTTTTTCTTCTTAAAGCTCTCAACATTTCTATTGTTGTCTTACAAAAGCTCGGCGTCTGCCTTGCCACATAAAACTCAGTGTTTCCACAACTACAAAGAGAGAAGAGGAGGAGACACAGCTGGTCCCTCCCACACCTTAAAGCAATGATAACCTTAATATCGGCCACTTATTACTTGTTTTTTTTAAAGCCTTATAACCACGTTTAAAAAGTGATAGTTAAATCTTAACTTAATATTAGTTTTACAAAGTTCAATAAATGTGAAAAAAAAATACAGACAGTAAAGATAAATGAAGTCTCTAAAATATAACTTTGATATGATTTACATCAAGGCCTGTCTAAAATGAATAATAATAAAATAAAAAAAACCCACTAGTGATTAGAGAATAATTAGTAATAAATCTGTTACTTTGAATGTTAAACAAGCAAAACACTAAAGTTTTTTTGGTTAGAAGTGTTTCAGAAAGATCTGACCTGTATATGTATATTTATATACACACATATAAACAGAAAGTGTGGAAGCCTTGAGGATGTCGAGAACAGTTTCTCTCGCCAAGGCCAACAACAGTGTTCGTGTGACCACTCATAGTGGGACAAAAAAAAAAATATCCAAAAAAAGACAAAGGAAAAAAGTGAACCTCAGAACAGTTTTGAGGTTCTTTTCTTTTTGGTGGCAGCAAAAAGGATGAAATAAGGAAAGATTTGATGGAAAGATCGGTGGTTAGTGAAGAGACTTTGAACGACTTCCCTACTTTTCCCTATGTGGGCGTGAGATAGGAGTAGTGCATGACATTAAAAGTAGGGATTCACTGGGCCTTGGAGGCAGTGGAAATGGTGGAGGTCTGCACAGGCACAGCCGTGGACTGGTGATGGGCGTCGACCTGCAGCCCTCCTGTTGACAGGAGACTAACAGGATTGTTGAGCAGTGACAGGTTCTGAGGGTTCAGGAAGGTCACCATGTTGGAGCCGTTACTTCCTGAAGTGTTGGCAAAAAGCAGGTTGCTGCCGTCCAACGATGTGATGGGAATTGTGCCATTAGACGCCAGGGCTGTGGAAAGAAAGCAGTAGAGTTCATTCACTCATTTTAACCATTCAATCATTCACCCTCACATTCTCTCACATTCACACTTAGTCTCTAAATACGCTGACCTGGAATCTGTATGAGGAAACTCATCAGAGCTGGAACGACAACCTGAGGCACCAATAACCACCAACCACCGTTCCATTATACAGCCACAGAGTCTGTTTTCATTTCATTATAAATGCATAAGGATTCATTTACCAAATAACAAATCCTGAATCCTTAAAGCGATTCATTTCAGAGAGACAGCCTAAATTTAAATATATATAAACTTTAATATGCAAATGTGTTGAATCCTGTTATAATTGTGCATTAAAATTTAATGTGAGACCTAAATTTGATCAAGGGAAATCACCTGTGATTAATTACACAAAACTATTCACTCATTCCTTTGTCAACGTTTCAGACAATGGTTGTTTATTTTATTAATGTATTCTTCACTTATCTCTGCAATTTTAAAACCACCACCTGAGGAATTCAATTGTTTCAGACACGTTTGGTTTTGTTTTGTTTTCTTGGAATTATTGCAACACTTTTATTGCCTCCTACTTTATCACACTGTAAGTTAGATTAAGTGGTGGACATCAGGAGTGTTCTTCCGGTTTTAATCAGAATCCTATCACCAAATGTTTTTCATTCTACCCTTTGTCATCAATTAGTAAGTAAAACATATTTATAGGAAAAATTGTTTACTTCTGCTTCCTGTTTAATTTTCTCATCTCTCTTAAGAAGCTGCATTGACTGCACTCCAGAAAGTGAAAATATCAATATCTACACAATTGAGAAGGAAGAAGAGCCTCAGCATCAGAACCACACAAACCTAAACCCAGGACCTCATAGTTTTTAGGTTTTATTTAGGCAAGAAGGTATTTGTTTAATTTAACTGTTGTATTTTTATGATGGTACAAACCTTGAATAGTAGCCAGAGTGCTGTTGCTCAGGAAGGCAGAACCCAGTGTACTGCTGAGGCCACCAGGGGTCAGACTAAGCAAAGCGCCCCTACACCGGCAGAAACAGGTGAAGATCGTACAGGTGAGAAGTGCATTGAGAAAGGTGGTAACTAGATTACTGGTTGAACTGTGTCTATGACTAACCCTGGAGCAAACTGGGAGGAGGCCATCAGTCCTGGGTTGAGCCCTGCAGCAGCAGCCATAGCAGCAAAGCTAGCAGTAGTGGGTAACTGGGCTCCCTGCAGAGCCGCAGACAGTCCCGGGGCAGCCACCATCACCTGACCTGTCCCTAAAGTGGTGCCTATGGATGTCGCCGCCTGGGTGGGGACAGCCGCCGCATGGGTTTTGCTCTCAGCGGTCATGGACTGACTTGTTGCCGGCGATGATGATGAGCTGGTTGCTGTGGTGACCATTGGAGCATTAGAGATGACGGATGTTGTGTTTGTGGCACCAACAGTAGTGCCTTTGGTTATAAAGGTAAAGGAAAATGTCAGAAAGGGTTCATTCTATTTTGCTGTGTTACCACAGTATAAGGAAGATAAAAACTCATAACCACCTGTGAAGGACAGACTAGAGACACTGGTGCTGGTGAGAGGCATCACTGGGTTTACAGTCAAAGTAGTTGGTGTGTTAATGGTTGAACTGGTCACAAGGCAGGCTGGACTGGCCACCTGAACAACAGAGGGATAATTACTTCATATTTTTCCTAAAACATTTCAAAAAGGACTAATATGGCAACAATAAAAATTAGAAACAATGATAGCAGCAATGAAATTTAGAAGCTAGTCTCACCAGCGGGCTGCTGGGGGTGAAGATGGTTTTGATGGGGGTGCTGCAGCCTCCACTGCTGCCGCTGCTGGGAGGGTTGATCCTCTTCTCCTTCTGCCGGCGGTTACAGAACCAGACCCGAATGACCTCCTTCTCCATGTTGAGCTGGTCAGCGATCATGGTGATCTCCTCAGAGGTAGGTTTTTGGTTCTGCTTGAAGAGGGCAAAGAAGCCAGAATTTCCCTGTAAGCACTGGAAAACTAAACAACAGTGCTGTGCCTTCAAATAAAAAATATACAGCGTGCAGAACATCGCTGCCAGGTTAACCTGACTGAAGAAGGTTTGGATTGATGAGGCAAATGAATAAAGACAATAAAATTACTTTTGATAATATAACCAACTTTTCCTTTTTTAAAACTTTGTTCCCCAGGTGAAATTTAGTTGTAATGTGGTGTAATTAATTTCACCACATCACAGCAGGTGTAGTTAAGATGGGTGTGTTTAATATTATTAAATCTGCCACCTTTTAAAACATTACTGTACTGCACATACTAAGGATGAAGGATAATTATGATTACCTCACGAAAGTTACCCATCCCCTCACTAGATGAACAGTGGGAACTTGAGGAGTAAGTCAATTGTTCTCACCTCCAGAAAGCTCTTTTCTAAGGCCACTCGAATGTTGGTCTCTATACTGGTCCTCTTCTTCCGTCTACGGTTGATCCCCTCTATGCCCATGCCTGGCGAGCCCAGGGCACTGGGACTGGACAATGCCTGGTCAGATGTCAGGTTCTCTGCACAAACAGCATCATCACAAAGAGAAAAAGGGGAGGTAAAGACAAAGTACTGCAGCGAGACACAAGCTCCACCCCCTGCCTTTTCACTGAGCTAAGTGCAGACGAGAGGAGAACACAGGGTTCATTGTTCGTGTCGTGGGTTCAGAGACAAACCTGCATCATTGAGCCACTTTTCCAGCAATGGCTTCAGTTTGCACATGTTCTTAAAGCTCAAATTCAAGGCCTCAAAACGGGAGATGGTTGTTTGACTGAAGTCGTTGCCATACAGCTTCCCCATGGCCAGGCCCACATCACCCTGAAGAAAGAGTCAGCGAAGTAAGCAAAAATGCAGCTTAGGTCACATAACGCTTGAAGAATGTTTTATTTATTTATGCAAATCAAATATGTATAATAGGTATAATATCACAAACCTGTGTAAAGCCTAGTTTAATACGCCTCTGTTTGAAAGTTTTAGCAAACTGCTCCAGCTCCTCCAAATCACTGGGCTCTTCCAGAGTAGGGGTGTCCAACCGTTTGGGTGGTGTCTGACTCTGGGGCAGTGAGTGATTGGGTGTAGTTGCTGGTGTGCGGCTTGGAGTTGCAGGCTGCAAAACATTAAACGAATAAATTATTTTACATTATATTGTTTCAACATTATTGTATTGCCTGAAGATAACAGTGGAAAATAAAAATCACATTTTTATTTCGATAGTTAAATTACCAATTTTGAAACACAAACATGTTAAGGACAAATAAAACGTTTGCTACACACCTGAGGTGCAAGGGTGATGCTTGGTTGACTCTGCAGGAGGTTACCTTGGTTGTGAGGTAGTTGAAGGGCTGAGAACATTCACACAAATAGAACAGGAATAGAACAAGCAAAAAAAAAAAACAAAACACTTTAATTAATATGAAACATTAAATAACAATCCCTACAAGTAGAGATAAATGTAGAACACATTTCTACTGCACTGCCTGCACACTGTCTGTTGCTTACCCTGTTGGGCCGGTGTCGGTGAGATGATGAACTGATGAGGGGTGGCGATGGGGTGGCCGGGCTGAACCAGAACAAACTGGGGCAGATTTTGCTGTGGTAGCTGGTGGAGACAAAATGAAAAAGAAAACATCAATGCCCGGTACTGAAATGATTTTGTGAAAGACTTATCTCTTCTAAAACTAAACATGAGTCATTTGTTCCATTTTCATATAATCCACATTTCAATTAGTGCCCAGCTGCCCCCAGGAACTAGAAAGACGTCAGCAGCTGATTCATGTGGTGGAAAATTACGCTTTTCTAACGTCTGCATAGCATCAGCAAAATCTGTAACATTTGGCTTATCTGTATTTACTTAAAAGTATTGTTGTCTGCTCAAGAATGAGTTAATTAAAATGTTGATTAGCCTGTCACTTTTTATTCAATGTTTACATATCCAGTCAAGCATTGGGGTAAAAGTTCAAATTTAAGTATCAAAAACTTTTTGCGTTTATCGCAGGTTGCCACATAGTCCAGCAGAGGGCTTTTTCTACATGTAGCTCCACCTTGCTCTGTGATAACAATGCTTTTTTTGTATTGCCACACTAAATTTAAATGGGACTATCACAAGGGTGTCCCCCTCCCTTCTAACAGTTCAGTAAATTATAATACTTTATTATTATTGACATTCAAATGGCACAAAAGTTCTTAAGATGTGATCAGTATTTTACAAATAGTAACATTTTTAGCTGCAAACCAATTAAATGCCTAAATATATCAATGTAAAGACCTGGTATAGCTTGAAAAGACCAAGATGACCAACATCCTCGGTCAAAAGAGCTGCATATCTTGGATCAGGGGTTGACACAACCTGAAATAGATCCCCAATGTGTTGACACCTTTGCAATGCAGACACTTAATCACATGTTTTACCAAGTAATTCATCTACCACTGTCACAAATGCATCTTTAAGTCCTTCATTGTTACTTAAATGATCAAAAGTGGGATGTTTTGCAGAAATGTTCTGTCGTGTTTGTGCTTCGGTCTTACTGGGGTGATCTGGATGGGTTGTGACAGGGACAGTTGGGTAATGGGCGTGGCTGCAGAGGCCGAGATGTTCGCTCCAGTGGTGCTGTTCTGCTGGCTGGCTGATTGCTGCACAGCAAGCCCAGCGAGAAGCTGAGCCTGGGCCTGTTGGAACAACAGCTGCTGGTGTACTGGTGTCAGGGTCAACTGAAGAAACAAAGGACAGCAGAAGGGGGAGGGGGGGGGGGGGGGGTAGTGGGAGAAAAAAAAAAAAAAAGAGAGGGGGGGGGGGGGGGGTAGTGGGAGAAAAAAAAAAAAAAAGAGAGGGGGGGGGGGGGGGGTAGTGGGAGAAAAAAAAAAAAAAAGAGAGGGGGGGGGGGGGGGGTAGTGGGAGAAAAAAAAAAAAAAAGGAGGGGGGGGGGGGGGGGTAGTGGGAGAAAAAAAAAAAAAAAGAGAGGGGGGGGGGGGGGGGTAGTGGGAGAAAAAAAAAAAAAAAGAGAGGGGGGGGGGGGGGGGTAGTGGGAGAAAAAAAAAAAAAAAGGAGGGGGGGGGGGGGGGGAGAGAGAGAGAGAGAGAGAGAGGAGAGATGAACAAGTTTGGCTTTAAAAGTACATTTTCACTGCAATCATTCTGACAGACCAAATTAGTGTTTTGAGTTTTGGCTTTGATACCCATGCAACACAAAGCTATAATACCACTTCAAGAATGTGTGTAGCTGGTTTTACACAGTGTTCTTGTTTAAGAATGTGCATTCCTTAGCATTCGTAATAAAAACAATTAATTTGTTCTCATAGGAAAGCACTTAGAGAAACAGCAGGTGAATTGCATAACTTGATGGCATTGCCAACAACTGTTAAAATTAAATACGTTTCCTTCCCTTGATCACTAACTGGTACACACCCTTAGCAGACGGCACCAATGAGCTTTTACAGCCATATTAAAGTAAACAGGACCCGTCACAGAGGTATCAAAGCAATGTTAAAACGTTTAACTGCCAAAAACCATGAGTCCAGGCAAGCAAATGGAGGGAAGACTCATGCAGCTGAGCCAGTCACAGGTGCAAATGAGCATGTTTATGTTCAAACTCAAACATGCAGACAATCCACATGCACAGGGGCTAATCACTCATAAATTGCACAACAGCTGCTGTATTCAACCCGCCTGTCTTCTCGACTAAGGTGCAGCCTCGAGGTGAAGATGGATATGAGTTGTGTCACATGTTCAGGCTGTTTATGAGAGTGGAGACGCATGTAGACTATGTCCAAAAACGGGTCGTCTCCATAAGCCTGTATGGAAGATTTTGGACATGGCCAGACATTCTTGACGATGAACAGACACACCCAGCCTTAGCCACGCAGTCAGGGCAAGCCAATCTTTCAGCCTGGTTTGATGTTCCTGTATCAGCCCAGATGCATGGCTACGACTCGGTTAACTCAAGGCGGTGAGGCAACAGGCCACTTACTCCAGCAATTTGTCCCCCAGCCAACATTAGCTGGGTTTGAGGCAAAACGCTCTGCTGGACGGAGGTCGGAAGAGAAACCGAGTCTTCCGACTTAGACTAGTGGGGGTAAAGCAAAGACTGGTGCTTAGAGAAGATCTTCCTACAGGAACTACTGCTCAGATTGTTAGGTTAAAAAAAGGGAAGGCAAAACAAAGCACCAGAGAACCAGCATTTTTGGCAGAATCAAGAGTTCTATGGAGTTATAAAACATGCTGATTTTCAATAGTAGTGTTTTTGCCAACTGATAATTTTTTGGCTTATAATTAACCATCAATCAATTTTGCAAAGTACCTAAACAAACTTCAGACCAAAAATTGGAATGCACGTTTGCTTTTCTTCAGATTAAAAAAAAAATAGCATATTTTATAATCTGTTTCTGTTCTATGGTTAATTCCTCCACATTAGAAAAAAGCAACATGCTGCTCATTATATTTCCAACCTATAAGGGCAAACCTGACAAAATAAGAGATGCCACTGCCAGAAGGACCAAGCGCAATATGATGTTGTAGATCACTTGGTATCTTCAAGGGTCTAGCTTGTCACATTATACACATTCAAATTTAATTTTGTAGAAGTAACAGCCATACAAATGTGGGATCATAAATATTCTCATTACCTGAAGGTGATTTTGAATTTAGGGAAATAAAAATGCATAACCCTTGGAACACAATTAAAGATGAAATCTCTGTGTACCTGAGAAGCCTCCTGTGTTTTCTTTGAGCAGGGGGAGCAATTTAAATAAAAAAGGAAGTGGAAAAGTGGGCTTTGTAAATGTGCTGCAGCCTTCAGAGACCAGAACAGTGAGGGGTGGTTGAGATGCTAATTAAAATAACTGTTATGCAGTGCATGTAAATTCTGCATAGATTTGCATATTCTCAGCCATCTGTTTCCGAGCAACCGCAGAGCAGCTAATTAGCATACAGGGTTGATTAATCTGCCTCGTTGCCAGGCGACAGCAGGAGAGCCTGGTCTCATTTAAAGGATTCTGCTTGTGCATGTGCGAGTGCAGGAGCATACTACTGTTCAAACTTCAAACATTTTTTGTCATCTTAGGCTACAATCACACTCAGATAGCACGGTAAAACATTATGGCTGCTGCAAAAACATTAAGAACACAGAAAATCACTTGTGGTTAAGTGGGTAATGCTGTGCATCATGCGTTACCTGTTGGAGGAGGGCTTGTGCTTGTGCATTTGTAATTGCACTGGTGGTTGGCACTGTCTGCCTCTGAAAGTCCAATCCATTAGTTTGGATTCCTGAAGACAAAAATACAGATTGTTAATCATGCTGGCAGTGGACGTTTGGGTTGTGGTTGAAGTGGCATCAGTGTTGTTAGTCATTATATACAGGAACACGATAACAGAAGTCCAATCGTTAGAAGAGGAATAACAAAACAGAAGCAAAAAGCATCATTGATGTTATATTAGGTAACTGCTGATCAGCAAATGTTGAATCTAAAATTAGTACTTAACTAATTAACTAACTTAACTAATTAAGTACTAACACTGAGAATTTAGTGACTCCCAATAATATAAATTTGAATAAAAATCTGCAACATTGCTGAAATGTTCTATGAACTTGTGACCTGTCAAATGACAAAAATAAACTGTGGATCATAAAAAAAGGCATAGAAAAATTTTAAATCAGTTTTAGCAACTCACCGGTGTTTCCGTCACCGCTCTCCATTGCACATTTAGTAGTTTCTGACTGATTATTCACTCTAGCATCTGGAAGAACCAGACAGAGACAGACAGTGAGATAGTCCCACATCGACCGCTGATTTGACAATGACAACATCTCAAGGATGTACAGAGTTATTGTACATTTTTCACCTCTATGCAGAACATCTGCTATTTTAAATCAAGTTCCTCTGCAACAGCGACAGACAACAACGCAGGCAAAATCAACCACCTTCAAACCGAAAGCAAACCATGACAACAAAATATTTAAAAAATGTTAAACCCTGGGAAACAAACCTAACTCATTAAAAACTCACTCACTACTGCTTCACCTTTGTTTTCCAGCATGGTTGCTAAGCCTATCAGAGAAAAGTGCCTCAGCCGGACATAACTACCTACAGGCTGTCCTGCGCTCAATCCTCCTCCCACTCTTCACTCTCCAATGGTCAGCAGCGTGCCGAGTTTAACATGAGCAAAGCTACAGGCAGACACAGTGGCACTGTCCAACACACGGTTCAATGGACAACACCGGGATACACTCAATGTAAAAACTGACAGCGTTCGGGGGGGAAAACCTCACTCTGAACTCCCTCTCTTTTCTTATAGCTCTGCCTTCTCTCTTTTTACCACTACATTGCTCTATCCCCCCCCCCTCTCTCTCAACCCTCTCTTGTGCCAAGACAGTCTCTACTTCTGAAAGTTCTCTCTCTCTCTTTTTCTCTCTCTCTCTCTCTGGAATGAAATAAACGACAAGTGCAGCTGGCAGTGTCCCCCAACTCTGCAGCCCTCCGCCCGCTCTGTTGCCCACCCCAAGCTCTATAATGAAGCATAATCAGTATTCAGCTGATTAAAGCCGTATGCAAATTCATCCACCTCGTTAGCAATGCAAGGCTTTGAAGTCCTGCGAGCTGCATTTCACATCGGGCTCTGAAAGCTTTCTGCATAATTTAAACCCCTATAAATATTTATTAGCTCATTAGCATATTAATTGGATGGCTTTTGGAGGACGATAAAACAGGGGAATAAGGACGGCACAGAAAAGGGAAGAAAGTGCTCCAACTAGTTACTTGGTGCAGCACTGGGATGGGATGTGGCAGCACAAGGACAATTATTGTGCAAGTGCACAGCTAAAAAGTAATTAGCTAAGAGCAGGTATAGGGCTGAAGCTATCCCATAATGCAGCGTGAGGCCTGAAGGTGGTGGTCTGGTTATGTGGGCTAAGGCAGACAGGCACTATTAGAGTGTCTTAGATTCCTGGAGTCATGGAGATATAGACAAACATCTACAAAAGGGAGGAGGAAGTGGAGGGCGACAGGGCACAAGTGGAGGGGGTACTCACTCAACCGGAAAAATAACTTCACATTAATCCCAACACAAGCTCGTCATTACTGCTAGACCCCCTATGGCTATGGCATTCCTACAGAAAGTGGGTGGCAATCTATTCCAGTCTATGTTTATGAAGTGTGTGAGGATTAGCATATTTAGATTAGCTTTACATTCCATTAGTATTTCATTTTAGGGGGCCTCCCAAGTTCATTTCCAGCTTGCTCAGAGAATGAATACAGCAGTAAAGAAACAGTCCTGCTATGGCGTAGCACAGGTGTCCAGTGAATCAGAATGACTAGACTGGAATGCATGACTGTATTGTGGTCTGCAGGGGAAGGGGCTTACAAACCCAGCCCACTAAATAGACACATCAATATAGCAAGGGCTAGTGTTGTCCTGTTACCAAAAAGTCTACAAGTATGGGTTGATGACACATTTTTGCGACTTAACTACTAATTTAACGACAATATAGCATGTCATATATACAGTATGTACACCCTTTCAAATGCAATACATTTTATTTGTCATAAGCCTATGGTACCTGGACAGCCCTCATCAAGGACACACCACTCAGTGGATGCCAAATTAAAAAAAAGAAAGGGCTGTTGGGGGTCTTACTGATTGTGTGATCAGTGGATTTACTGATTATCATGCCAGGCCTACAGACAATTTGATTTTCTTCTAAATGACAAGCTATTTCAAGCCAAAAGGAAACCAATTGTTCCATATGAAACAAAAAGTCTATAAACAGACACTTTATTATTTATATATATACACACTTTATTATTACATTACACAATACATTATTTAAATTATATATTCTTTAGAAAATTAAGATATACAGAAGTAAATTTACATAGAAGTGGGTGCAAATATGTTTTTACTTTGCTACTCACAGCTATGTTTCATCTCCCTAACCGTCATGTTGATGGTTTTATCATGTTGCATCAGACCAAGCGGGGATGGAGGTGTGACCTCAGTTCTAACTGCTGTTTACTATCACAAAACAACTGAAACTCAAGTTGAACTTAATGCCAATGAACAGTCATTACATTAACACAAACGTGCACTATTGCAACACTTTTTAATCAAATCACTGGTGATGTTGCAAGTTCATAAGGAAATGACAAATTAAACTTTGAACAAAAAACAGCCATGCTCCTCACTGCACACCCCTTCAAACAAAAGTGCTTAGTTTGGCTTCAGCTTGATGTTTACTGAGCTATTTACCAGAGAGTATACATAGTTGGTGCACTGGTGTTACATATTTAGGATCATTCCCACAAATGTGCCTGAAATAGACTGCCCTAATTGTATAATCAATAATAGAACTAAATTAGAATACAAAGGACATGTGAAAATACAAAGCAGTTATCAGCAGCACATTTTAACATGTGTAATACTAACATGGTTGAACGGTTTGCAAAAACCTTGCCTAAGAACAATGCATTACACAAGTATCCTGTGAAGAGAATTTTAAATAGGTATCTCATTAGCTGGATAATAATGGGAAGGTTGAGTGAATACTGCAGAGCCGTTAATGTGAGGAGAGATTCAACACAAGGCTGAGTCAAAAAAATAAAAACTTAATTAGCACATCCACATTCTGCACTGACACTGGATTCTTCATCCTAAACACAGAATACATCAAGAGCAGCTTTTTTCTACATCTGGACCACTGTCTAGGGTATTTTGGAACGGTCAAAATTATTGGAGGCCACGGCTGATAATTATTGAATCTGACAGATTTATTATGTGAAAATCCTCAAGTTTGCGTATCCTTTAAAACCCATCAACACACTTAAAAAGTATCCTACAATATCAGCTGCAAACATCAACAATATCCTGCCACGTAAATGAGGACCAAAACCAGGTTGCAATGTAATCTGATAAAAGGTAGAATCACTGTCAGCCATTGTGCTGTCTCTTGAGTGGTCATTAGCGAGCTGTCTACAGGCTAGATAGAAACTTTTATCCAACTCAATTAAAGTGCAGTTTCAATGAGGGGCAGTAAGTAGGTATATTCAGTTCATTGCAATAAGCACATGCAGAGGTCAGACATGACTCAATGAAAGACTTTATTGAAACACAAAGTTAGAATTTGCATGTAAATTGAATGCAGCATCCACTGCACAGTATTGATGTGAGGGTTTTTTTTGCCAGTATTAAGACAGGACACTTTTTTCTCTTTGTTTAACATAAATTAAAATGACTGGAGAAATGTACTTAATTTATTTTTGCAAAAATAACAAAAAGCAGACCGCTAATAAGTCCAGATGGCTTTTTAAAAAACAAACTTAGTATCAAGCTCGAGATGAAACAAGGCTAGATTACTGTAACACTGAGAAACTCTGCTTAATCCTGGCGAGCAGATAGTTGTCTTTTTGTCACGACTTTTGAAGAACTGAATATTTTTAAGGTTGTCTATAGGGTTAACTGTGCAGTGATAATAAAGGTCTGGCAAATCAACAAGTGCTCAAATGAACCTCTATGTACTTGTTGGCCAATCAGAAAACAGAAGAACAAATCAATACCATGTATTCCGCTTAAAACCCAAAAAGTAACATTGCACTCAGTGGAGACTACGGCGGGAGGTGTGATTTTATGACCTGAAGCTTTCATCACCATGTCATTGTGATGTAGAGTTTTCTAGTCAAGTAATTTGATGTTGAAAAGTTCATAGACTACAGTGCCTTTCTACTATAGTGATAAACTTTTGTCCAGGAAACACCTACAACACCTGGAAAGAAAGTGCTGTTGGATATGCAGGGACATTTTTATGCTTTCAATTAAAGCAACAGGGAGACATCAGAACTACAACGTACGGTAATCATCCAAGAGGGCTCTACAATAATGTGTGTGACTCAAACTGCAATTCTCTAACTATACAGCAATGACTACTAATGTACTACGTGTAATTTTTAGTCACTGAACTTTTCATGTGCCACATTTTTGGTTGGATTTTTTTCCGAGAAATCTCTGATGACATTTTCAAGTGATTCAGTCACTGCTGAGGGAGCATGATGAAATTATTTTTAGGTCAATTTACAACCCGTAAAGACATTTTAGTCCTAATCTTGTTTTTTAAATAGCAAAAATCTTTTTCTGGGACAGAGGGAGTGAAGGGATACCCTTTGTTCAAGTTTTAAAACTTTTCTGTCCTTTTAAAGTTTACGAACATTTTGACGTATTGACACATTCTGACATATTTACCACTGACAACAGCAGACACATAGTCATTAGGGATACCAATGCAATTCCAACCTGATTACATTTAGATGAGCCAATTATCCTAAAGAAACTCTTTGAAAATACAGGTTTTGATTATGTATTTATGTATGAAATAACCCAAAACGTATTTATGCTAATTATCTCTCCTTAAAGATAAAGACATTTTTGTAAGATGCTTTGCATTGTTTAGTCATGCATGACTTACTTTAAAATTATCAAGGGAAAACATAGTTTTCTATTTAGAGCAAGAGTTTTGAGTTGTGTTTTTTTACTTCACTGACAGGGAAAAAGATTGTATGATATGAGCCTTCATCGAGGCCTTCTCAGTACTTTGAAAAGGCATGTTCTGAATTTATTACTACACATCATGCATTATTCATAACAAATGTGTTTACAACCATGAATATTCATGACGGAACTACAAGGCTACAAGGAATCAGGGTGGAACTGTAAAACTGATTAAACAAGGGGGGAAAGTAGCATTAGTTTGCGGCAGACTGATTTATTCTTAATACATTTTTCAATGCAAACCAGTTTATAAGATCAAACGTTATTATTTTATTATTGTGATTTGGACTAATTTTCCAGAACACCATTAAGACTTTGTTGAAACTCACTGTTGTGTGTTATGACAAAATTATATTCTGTTATTATTCACCATTTGACTTGTACTGAAATTCACGTAGTCAGTGGAAAAACACTGATACAACTAGCCTGACCGTATGTTAGCCAGTGATGAGAAATCTACTCATCGTTTCTCAGGTTCCTATAAGGCTTTGAAAAGTGTATCCACGTACTCCCTGTATCTGAATTACTATTAGGCCAGATAATCTCACAGGTGGCAATTGTACTGAGGTCAACGTGCACTCATATTCTTGTACGCACACACAAATGTAACATGCACTCACTAGGAAACGGGCGCTCTCGTACAGACCATTGCTTAGGTTGCTCTCTGTAAGACATGCGCCCCGGAGCTCCATGAAAGCTTCAACAACTTTTAACAAATTCTTCAAAAACTCTTTAAAATGAACGTTGTTCATTTTTTGTTTTAAATGTTATTAAAAGTAAAAAAATGTTATGTGCTAACTAAGTTCAGTTAGCACAGTTAGTTGTGGCTTTCACACCTGACTTAACTCATTGTTTAATTTTAACTAGAAACAATATGTATTTTAATTGGAGATCAGGAAAAGTTAAAACATTAAAATCTAGCTTAATTATTTTAAACATAAGATGTTAATGGTTGTGGGTATTTGATCAATTAATTAATCTTTGATTAACTGAAAAATTATTTAACATCTATTTTAAACTTTGGTCACAACATGAAATCCTCCTAAAGTTGTTTGTTACATAAAATGCAGATAACATAATGTGGATTAGTGTTTTCCAAAACTCAAAAATATAAAATGTTTTGGTCCACAAACCACAATTGTGACAAAAATGATTTATTTTTTAATATATTGAAAGATAAAGATGGATCACTAAAGCTTGTTTTTGTATAGACTAGGAATTTGTAAAAAAAAAAATCTAAATGTCAAGGTTAAGTTTAACAGTTAAAAGAAAATGTCATCAGGCTGAGTCAAGCTCTGTCTTGCCCAGCAGTTTGAATGGTAAGAATGTCTTGCCTGTTATTATTGTGGCCTTCCAGGGGTGGGCCTCACCACCCCAAACCAACGCCCCCTTGGAGGGAGGTGGAGACCAAGTGTTTTTTTTTAACCACACAGGTAACAGTTTTGTATTCATCCAATGCCAAAACTCCTGTTACTGACACTTAGAAGAAAGACATACCCTTTTTTCATTCATGACTGATGATGATGAGATGTACGAATATATAATATATATGTAAAGTAGTCTCTCTTCACCAAATGCAACTACAAGCAGATATTTACTACTTAGGTTTACAGTTAATTGATGCATCTACTTTGGCTGAATTAATTTATTCTGAACACGTTAGGCACAGAAGTTAAAGAGGCAAAGAGTCAACAAGAGAAATAGCTATTAACAATGAAATATACTGTATATTGGTAACAAAAAAACCCACAGGAGCTACAGCAACGATCAAGGAACACACAGATCTTACCTTTGTCATAATTCTAAAAAGCTAAGAAATTCAAGTTTAAAAAATCCAAAATGTTGACTATTGTAATCAAAACTATATAAATTAACTTGTGACAATTTCGCTAGTGTGGGATCAATGTAGCTGGATCGTATCTAAATTTGCTGAATAAATAAAACTAACAACCCTTAATATTATGTAAGTATTAGACGTTAATGTAGGAATCAGAGTGATCATTACCCTGAGCAATTCCAAGAATCCAATGTGTTTGTTTTTTTACCTTTTTGACCGAATTCCACATTGTCAAAATGAACCAACCTTTTTTCACCCCACTCTTTAAAATAATACTACAAACACTTGTTTCAAGCATACCGAATTCCATAATCGATTAAGATAATAGGACTTTGTTTGAAAACTATCGTCAAAAATCGGAACTCGGGAAACTGACGCTGTAGCCTCTTTTTCAAGAGGCATTCTAAACCCTAAATTCTGGAGGAAAGGGCAGCCTTTCTCACTTTGTTCTGTGCTGAATAGGCCACAACTCTGAAAATGGCTTTTCCATGTGGCTCTTTGCCGCTAGTAAACATTTTACTATTAGCTGATAATATTATTACAGATGCGGCTCACGGCTTACGGCTGATAGAATATGCTGAAGTCCGCACTCCGCTTCAGGGAGGCCCGCATGAATAACACAACAGGCAGCCCAAGCGGCTCCCCTGCCTGCGCCGAACCACACAAAAGATCCAGGGAAAAAAAATAGAGAAAAAAAATTACGTCGAACTCCATTTAGCCGATATTAAACCTAAACCATCCCCATTCCACAGTTTGCGTTTCCTTATGAGCCAGATAAATAGCACCGAAAAGAATTAAGTGTAGCCTCTGCCCGGCCCCAGTGAAAATGAATATGCAAAGCTCTTTCTAACGCTTCAGTCAATGCATCAACACAAAGCCAAGCGTTAGCAGCCGAGCTAACTCTGCTAGCCCCCCGTTAGCATCTTCGTTTCTATCGAACCTCATCAATCTAATGTCTAAATAAGTCAAATATAAGCAAGTGTTGCTTTGTGTTTACTAATAAAATATGCTAAATGTCATTTGTCGACAGAGGTATGAATATGTAGCGGCGTTCAGCCTTCTAATCACACACAAAGGGGGAGGCATGTTTTCAGTGTAATCTGCCGTCGTTTCCTCCTCTGTCAATTTACAGTTAGCTGTAAGCCGAGTATGGGCTCAAACAACGACTCAACACCGAACCAGAGACACTGTCTGTTTTAACCAGTATTCTAAGCGTGATAAATTGTAAGAAAGCCAGTTTGAATATGAGTATGAATATGTAAAATGCTGTAATCATTACCTGGTCCTGAACTCTCATCTTGACTCGCTGCTCCTCCGTCCGCCATTTTGAATATTTAACCCGAAATCCCAGCCCTGAGCTTGTGTTCGTGTGTATGTGTGCGTGTGTGCGCGCGCGCGCGGGTGGGTTGTGTGGGCTTCCGAGAAAATAATGTAGCACCTACCCGTGTTATCTAACTTTAGCTTATTCAAATTGGCCAAACTGACATATTTCTAATTTCTGACCTTCGATCTAAACCAAAGACAAAAAGACCCCATAAGCTTCATGAAACTTCATGGTGTAAAATGGTATCACAGTGGACTCAATTGTGTTATAAAAATAAATACACCCACACACTAGTTAAACATTTTGGCTGTGGTCCTTATGTGGCCCATGGCTTCCTTAGGGCCTACATTTGATGTAAAACAATTAGTGGTGGGCTAAATTAAACAATTAAATAACAACCATTTTATAAATTTAATTGTTTAAGGACTGAATCCATGAACAGGTATGAGTGTAAACCTATGTTTCTGTATTTATATCTGTGCTAGATTTTTGCTAGATTTACATATTAGTTCAAACCCACATTGTAAAAGCTATAATGTTAAATGTTTAAAGCCTTTAGTTTATACAATAAACAAGTTTATACAATAATGTCCCAACGTGGTTTTATTTTGTGTATATATATATATATATTTCAAAGTTGTTAAGAAAATCACTTAAGAAGTGAACACACATAGGTACACGTGAACCCCAAATTATCATCTTATTTAATGTGGACTTGCACAAAGTGTCCTGACAACAATAGACACAGGGAGAACCAGAGGTGGAGTTTGTGCTGGGAGTTGCTGTTGTGACTTATTTACATACTTCAATAATGTCATGCCCTCGTTCGCACCCCCCATTTAACCATTGGTAAATTTGACCCAGAATACATTAACATTTTTATGGCCTTTTACACAACACCAACAACGCCAACAGCCTAACTGAAAACAACATATCATTGAAACAAAGACCATTTCTGAACAGCTCGGTGGAAGCGTGTTCAATACTATACTGCAGCCTGTTGGTCATGTGGAGCATAGCAGCCTATGTTGACCAGCCTCACTACACAAGCATAAAGGTTTCTAGGAATCGTTGTAGTTTATTTCTTAAGTAGATACAACTTTCGTGGATCATTATTCCTGTTTTATGATTTTCTTTTGCTCATATTTGAGCTCAGTCAATTCTCATTGTTTATTCATCTGTAAGATTATATTTTTTCCAGACATTTTATCCTTTTTGTTATTTTTATATATATATAAACTTTTAAACTTTTGTTCCCATAAACCTTACTCATGTCTAACATGCAAGTCAGTGATTGGACCCTAGCTGACATGTGACCCATAGTCGTTCACTTATTACCTGGAACCGCCAACTACTCCATAGCTGGGTGTAAACCGTGAAGGTTACAGGTCGGATGTCAGTCTTGGACTAAAAGCTGAACAAATTTAAGATTAATTTATTTCACTTAGTTTTGTTTTTCCTGTGGCAATGATGACAAAAAGGCAGTTGATATGGAATTACTTATTTTTGATCATCACAGGTAAGATTTAAGCTTCATTTCTCATTTTCTAAGAAGCCCCGCCACACCTTGGTGAGATTATTACACATGTTAATCATTAATCTAACGACTTTGTTACTCAAACAGAAGTTGGATTCAGATTTTACTTAAACAAAAAATATAAAAGTATATAAAATAAGTAATGATGTTTTTACAATTTCAAATGACATATAATATATATATATATGTTTACCTTTATTTCTAAAAGCAATACAGATATAAATACTGTAAATGAAATATGTTACTTTAGACATATATCTTCTTCTTCTTCTTCTTCTTCTTTTTCTTTCGGCTTTGTCCCTTTTTTTTTTCAGGGGTTACCACAGCAGATCATTGATTTCCATCTCTCCCTGTTCTCTGTATCTTCTACTCTGACTCCAACTATCTGCATGTCCTCCCTCACTGCATCCATATATCTCCTCTTTGGCCGTCCTCTCTTTCTCCTACCTGGTAGCTCCATCTCTACCATTCTTCTACCGATGTATCCACTGTCCCTCCTCTGCACATGTCCAAACCAACTTTACTTGTACTTGTGGTGTCTTTTCAAAGTAAAAAAAATCTGAATGTGAGAACATGTTTATTTCTTTATTATTATTATTATTCATTGAAGTTTTATGTTTTTTGGAGAAATAATTTCCCCTGCTTTATTTTGATAATCAAGTGTTACTTTGACTTTTCTTTCAGTATTGCCCTGCTGCTGGGGTATGCAGGTTTCAATTGAACAGAGGGAGTATGAGGTCGCAAGTGGAGGTGATATTACTTTAACCTGTTCCTTCGTCCCAGCCAAACCAGATATCACAACACTTATACTTAAATGGGATGTTGATCCTGTCAACATAGATGAACCTTTGGTGAGAGGTCAACTTGCATCTTAAAGTGTACTTTATTTAATCAAAATTTATGATAATTTGGTTTTTCTTCCAAACTTAGTTTATCGTGTGTAAATACAGATGAAATCAACCTGTGGGTTTATAACCAGTCATGTAGCTATAGTTTTACCTTTAACATTAAACAGCTATTTTTTTTATCTCCTGGAGCATTTAAAGAAGAGACTTAAAACCTACTGCATATGTCTACCTATAAGAACCCCCAAAACATATAATTCTAATTCTACTTTTGTGGCAATTTGGTATTTTTCTGTCATTTTTTATTTAGGAATGGACAAGTGTTCAAGGACAGGTTTTCAAGAAAAAGTGTAAGCCTTTGTAATTAATGAGGAGCACATATAATCAGCTGAATCATTAAGATTAGAAAACTGAGACATCTAAAGTAATATGTTCTCAGGACTAACCTTATAATGCCATAATTTGGCATGATGAGACAAGGCCAAGAGTGGCAGAGAATTACATGAGGGTGTTGTTGGATATGCATATGGACAACAATTTTAAAGGGTAGACAGGTTCAGGTTAATGATAGAGGTTGGTTGAGTTCTAGCGTAGGTATTTAGCCAACTTCAATCAGAGACTAAACACCAAATTATTAACAGCAATCCAGTGGAATTGAAAAAGCGTCTTACATAAAACATAAATCAATCCAGTCCAATTGTCTTTTTCTAACTACAGTATTAATGATAGAATGGCTTAGGTGACTGAGAACCTACAGACAAGACTGAAGGTTTATTTTATAAGTTAAGAATTTTTGGACATAATAATAATAATTGAGTACCTTATTCATTCCACAATGGGAAAATTTACATTTTGACAACCAACCACAACCACAGGAGGCGCCATTAAGTGTGAAGTTGTAAGCAAGCAGATATATGTTACACAAAAACTTAAAAAGAAATAAAGCTAAAACGATAAACCTCATCACCAAGTTTTGTTTTATGTCTGCAGAAACCTGTGGCCACCTACTTCCTCAACAATCCAGTTAACATTGCACCAGGATATGAAGGCAGAGCTACTCTGGAGGTTGATCTCATCCAGCGTGTGAGCAAGCTCCATCTGAAACAGGTTACAGTAAGTGACAGTCGCCGGTTCCAGTGCAGTGTCGTGATATTAGACGATGATGAGGGAACAACAGCTGCCTCCACCTCACTGTTGGTTCTGGGTGAGATTTAACTATAAATATGGATTTGATCTAATTATTTAAAATAACTCTCTCTATATAGTTATCTTTCACTTGACATTTTTGTGTTTTTCTTCCAGTGCCTCCATCTGTGCCACTCTGCAGGCTTCAGGGAAGAGCAGAATACTGGCAGGACATCAGTCTCACCTGTGTATCTGAGGACGGATCTCCAAAACCCACATATGTATGGAAGAGCTACAGTGTTCAAAACATCCCCAGATCTTTTCCCCCTAAGACAACTGAAAGTACGTCTCTAACATATACATGTCTTTAAATGTTGCTCAATGGAGACAAAATTTTAAAAAAAATTCATGTTGCAGAGGATGGAGTTCTGTCTCTCTTCAACATTTCACGGGAAACATCTGGATTTTTTGTTTGCACATCGACAAATCGAATTGGTTCTAATAATTGCAACTTTACTTTGGCTGTGGTGCCAGGTGAGTGAAACAGTAAAACATGTAGATATGTTTTCTTTGCATTGCGTAGTTCTGCTAAATTACTCTGAACTTTAATGCCTAATACTAGATGACAGAGCAAGATTTAGGTGATGCTTTAGAGTAAACCCTTGGATGGGAAATATTTAAGGGCAGCTGCAAAGTGTGAACTGTCTTCTTTTTATTTTAATTTCTTCATAGGAGGCATGAATGAAGCCAACATGGGAGCAATCATTGGGGGAGTAATTGCTTGCGTGGTAGTTTTGGGGATCATCATTTTTGTTTGCTGCCGAAGAAGGAATAAAAAGGCTAAGTATGCTGAGGGGTATGTAAGAAATGTTCTTAATGCAACTATATCTGCTTTATATAAAATGGAAAAAAAAGTTGATTGTTACTGTTTGTGTATTGTAGTGCTGCTGGACAAGTGCAGTTTTACGAGAAAGATGCCCCCGAAGTTGAAGAGCAGCTTTCACAGAGCATGACCAAGCAGGGAACGCAGAATGAGAATCAAGATTCTCCAAAATCTGGACACAAATTTGATGATGACCAACAAAGTAACAGTAGCAGTAAAGATAGGGTTGGTGGCAAAGGTGGTGATACCAATTCCCAACATTACAGAGATGATCAGCGGGATCAATACCGCAGGAGCCGTGACCACCTAGACGAACAGCGGGATCGTTATGGTGGTAGTCGTGACAGGCTCGATGAGCAAAGTGATCGTTATCACGGCAACAGAGTTGAGGAAAAACACAATCATTACAGAGGCAGCCGTGACAGACTTGATGACCAACGGGATAATTACCGTAGCAGCCGAGACCGGCTTGATGACCCTCGTGACAATTACCGTGGCAGTCGCGATAGACTAGACGATCAACGCAATTATTATCGTGGCAGCCGTGATCAACTTGACGATAAAAGCGATCGTTACGGTGGTTATCGTGACCCTTATGATGACCAGCGGGATCGTTACAGAGGTAGCCGTGATCGTCTTAACTACCGTGATGATGAATATAGAGACTAAAAGAGATAACTTTGAGTTACTGGCGCCATCTTTTTCTGATGCACATGATTTTACATACGTACTTTGTTCAAAAAGGCTAGTTAAATGACCTATTTCATATCATGGCTTTGTTTTATGTCTTTTCTTAAATGAAGTTGTAAACAGCAATACAATGATTTGGTTTACATCCACTTTTTTTTAAACTTGGCTTTAGAAAAAATCAAAAGTCATTGTCTTATATTGTCTAAACTAGAGATAGTGAAAGTCACGAGGACTTAAAACGCCAGTTTATACCAAATCATTATCATTTTAGTAGTTTGAATGGAAATGTGTCTGGTTTGGACTATTTCTGGTTAGTTAGCCATAATTGTCATGCTTTAAAATTGAGATGAAATGTGACTGACTCAATCAATGTATTGTATTTTAGACTTAAGACTGTTTGTACCATATCTATTTTATATGGTCTGTTGCTCAAACAAAATTATTTCAATAAAAGTGTAATAATTGTTGTAATAAAAGTTTTGTTTGTTTTTGTGAAACATAATGCAACTCTAAAAGTAAAGGTTGAAGCTTTGGGAGAATGTCCAGAGGTAGTGGGTTTTGGTCATATAATAGTGATCATTCTAGTGAAGGTACTGTATGTAGACTGCCCTTGTACGTGCTCGTGACTACAAATGTTCTCTCCCCAACACAGCCATGTAATATTGATTTAAAAAAAATAAAAAGGAAACGGCACGTTCTTTTATTGGGTTGGTTTGGTATTGTTTTGCAGAAAGTGAATTCCTCTACGGACTCGCCCACTTTCTGTTTAAATTGGTAGGGTTATTCCTGCAGGGACTGTCCCCCGTCCCAGTGTAAAGTGGTACAGTCCAGTCTGGCTCCAGCTCTCAGCGGCTTCACTTTGCCGACAAAACGACATGAAACAACATGCGGATAAACGACACTTTACTGTAAACTGGACACTATAATGAGCGTCTACTGGCTGGCTGTTTTACTGGGAGCCTTATGTGAGTGTTTTCTGTTTTTAATATACGAGTTATCTTTGTTTATAAATGTCTGAACATGAGGAGAACAGTGCAACAGGTTGATCCTTTATAAACTCGCTCTTCAACGAGCCCAGGAACCGTTAGTTTCCCACATAACGGAAAACCTGGTGAACAGAAAAACAGGTTTTTGGTTTTATTCTAGATTTGAATTGTAATTATTACAATAATTAAACTATTATGTAGATTGTTGTACACATTTAATTACATGTTTGAGGCTCTATGTGGTAACGATGATAATCCCTCTGGAATTATAGTAAGTGGCGCTGACTTGGCTTTAAAGATAAAGATATGTGTAACATATCTACAATGACTACATATATATATATATATATCATTTTGTTGAAAAATAATAATAATGAGGGTGGTAATAGTTATAGGTCAATTAAAATTACATAAAAACATAAATACATATATTATCTTCACACGTATCCAAAGCCAAACAACTCAAGGAGAAGTTTTAAAAGTTTGCTTATTTGTTTTCATAAAATGCATTAAGTTGAAACCAAGAGTAAGATAAACATTATTTAAGAAAGAAAAATTGTTTGTGAAAAAATATTGAATCATTTCTTATGAGTTACGTCTTTTTAGGCCTGGGAATTAGTGGGAAATAGCAACAATAAAGCTTGCATAAGCAAGGTTTCACAGCCGGGTTCCAACGCCAACCCTATGAGTGGGAGACAACACCACACCAACTACAGCAGCTTGTACTATAGATGAAATAGGTAGAACTGACATATCTTTAACATTTCAGTAAAATACTCTCATCAAAAACACAAACTGTAAGTCAAGCACTCTCAGTTATTTTCTTTCTTATTGAGCTAATGATTCAGTGTGAAGGAACGCATGACATAGAAAAAGCAGGAAATGTGACGGCTTTGCAGAGGAAGTCTGACTGTGTTCAGGAAGCAGCAGATTTCTGACCTGGAATACATTTGTGACCGGACAATGACTACATCAAAAAGAAAAACAAAAAAAACAAAAAAATACTGTTTTTAAATGAGGCCTTGTATGCCTTGTAGGTGGAGGAGGAGACTGTCTCCTCTTTCTATTACCTGCTCATTACCTTACAGTGAGTCATGGCTGATGTGAACTTTGTGTAAACAGTAGTTAAAGGTGATGCATCCTGCAGTTTCTGCTTCTTCCCATCAGACTGCTCACTTCAAACAAGTGAGGCATTAGTTCAAATGTCTAACAGATGATTGGTAGTTTCACACACAGCACAAAGTGCCGTAACTCCTATTGGTTGATAATATCAACTTCACTCCCCCCTCCTTTTCACCTCAACTAGGACAAGTGGGGGCAACCTAACAATGGACTGGCCCATAAAAAGTGAAACAAAGGAAGAACCAATGCTTTTTCATGGGAGGAATTTAAGAGTGCCTCCTTCACCTTCTCTAAAATAATTTAGCTGAGGCCATTATAGGCATTAACAACATTAGTGTTTTTTCCATTGAAAGTAGAGTCGAGCCATTGTAACTGTTGCCCTGGACAGTTTGGATAGGATTATTGTTTTATATTTAAAAACTACAAACTGTAAACTATAAATATACCATAAAATAGGAGAATAGATGTATTAAGAATACCTAAAGTATCTAAGGATATCCTTATCCTGAGACTCTACTGTTAAAGAAGACAGTGATGTTATATTGTGTATGGGAGAGGATGGTGAGGAGAGGGCCTTCCTGACACATCCTTCCCCATTTATAATGTTGGGGTTAGAATTAGACATGTAGAGAGGCTCAACACTGCAACTTGGGTAGAGGACAAACTCCTATTTCTTCTAAATTGCACTACTCATCCTCCAGAGTGTTGCTTAGTCAGAACAGATAGGAAACACCTGTTATGGTGTTGCAATGGTAGTTAACAGATCATTCTAATTAGTTTATAAAAGATCAGGCCTAAATGCAGTTCTTAAAAGTGAACAGAAAAAAAAAACAACAACAAAAAAAAACAAGGAAGTGCATCACTTCTAGATATACATGATTATTATCACACTGTACAGTAAATACTTCTGAGTGGTCCGGAGCACAAGGACTGGTGGACTTGCTTTTGTTTGGATTTCCTGTCTAAGCAGCAATGTTTGGAGCCAGTTCCTGCCGCACCTAGAACTTATAATATGACAAACAGGCCAAGCACCCGGGAGCATCTCATTGCTCGCGCCATGATTCCACCCTCCCTCTGTGATGACAACCCCCTGCCTCTCCTGCAGGACTCCCAGCCCCCCACGCACAGTGGAATTTAACCTTACTGACCCTGGTACAGAGCAGCAGAGGAGCCCCCACACACCTAACCTCCTTTTGTTCTCTCCCTCAGATTAATATGAGGGCTGCAAATATGACTGTATATCTTAGGTGTCAAATCATCATGAATCATCCTTCCAGCAGATAAAATAAAACAGATGTTTCTGTTGCAATCAAGACACAGTCATTGTTCCGTACATCCTCCCTAAATCTTTCAAGTGTCTTGTTGGTAGTGACTATGTCACTCGGCTAAAACTAATGTAATCTAATGAAACAGCCTTGTGATGTTATGTCTAGCTAACTAGACTCAATATGGTGGAAATACTTTCAAGCTTAACTGCCTGCTGTTTTTACCAGCTAAGAAGACATACCTCTTTAAACAAGGGCTCAAGGCCCAGAAATGTTTAATCTTGAGAAAATGGCTTTGTACATTTCACCAAAAGTTAATCTCAGTTCACAGCAGAGACTCACAGTAAGTACTTTTCTAAGGCAGTCAGTCTTCCTCGTACTGCATTTACCATCCCATCTAACTAAAAGACAAACAGTAAGAACTGTGCAATAATTAAGGAATAAATACACTGCTTAAACAGATTCTTCCTATTTTGTAGACTATACAGAAGAGCAGTTTTGCTTGGTTGTTAGTTTATGAACATAGAACTAATAAAACTAAGCACAATGTTTGAATATAAATAAATATTTAGGCCGGTGTTTAAGTCATGCCTGTTAGAAGGTTGAATAGGTGGCTGCAGACAGTGTTGGATGTTAGGTGGATGAAGGAACTGTTGGTTGGATACATATATAGATGTTGGTGGTGTTTTAAAAAATGTCAGATGAATAGATGACTTATTGTATGTTGAATGTTATTATGATGGATGATTGCTTGTTGTATTAAAAATAGGTGGCTCCATAGTGTAGCAGTTAGCACACTTGCCTTGCAAGTAGAGAGTCTTGGGTTTAATTCCCAGAGGAACCACATTGTTGGAGCCTGTAAGGGGCAGCCCGTTGCTGCAGATCTGCTGTTAACACAGGAATTAGACATTAAAATTATTATTATTAATATTAGTTGCTTTGTATTAAATGTCTGCTAAATGCATAAATACATAATGTAATCAACAATCAACTAATACACTTATTTTTACTTACTTTTTTTTCTACCTGCTTTTTTCTCTCAGTGTGCGCGTGCGATGGCGTCCACGTCACAGTGCGGGAGAAGCAGCACTACGCGATGCTATTCCAGTCAGTCGTACTACCATGTCAGTATCAAACAGCTTCAACCCAGACCCCAGTGGTGCAATGGTGGTACAAGTCCTATTGCCGAGACCGAACACAGGACTCCTTCACGTTGCCGGAGACCCTGGGCATGAAGGCCTCGGATCTCGGTCCTTCTTCGCACCTGGAGTGTTCCGACAGCAGTCGCACCGTCCGTGTTGTGGCATCAGCTCAGGGAGCCTCCATGACTCTGGCTGAGTA
The DNA here is from genome assembly GCF_000523025.1 of Cynoglossus semilaevis. Lineage (NCBI taxonomy): Eukaryota > Metazoa > Chordata > Actinopteri > Pleuronectiformes > Cynoglossidae > Cynoglossus > Cynoglossus semilaevis. The sequence continues at coordinate 2,965,631 of NC_024322.1, read as the reverse complement.
CTACAAAGGCAGAGACATGGCCATCGTAAACAGTAATGAAATTATTCTCATCCTTCACAGTAATGACATGAAAATGTTGAAACAAACATTCCTATTAAGGTTTGAGCTACTCTTGAGGTTTAGCTTGACTCGCTTTCCAGGGCTAAACTTTAGACACAATTTTAATACAGTTTTGTATGTTTCTTGATTTTATTAAAGATATGGCTTGTACCTGTTTTTAGTTCATTATCAACTAATTTTGTTTAATTTCATATGTAGTTTTAAATCAAAGTGATATTTACTGTGCTTTAAAAAAAACGACGTATGAAACAATTTACATTATCCCCTAACAATTCTTGACTAGAGACATTTGTATTCTTTAAATCAGTTAAGATACCAGTCTAATCTGAATTTAAATACTTCCAAAACCAGATGATTTGATTGGTGATCTGTGATAACAAATATCTGGTTTGTGTCTGTGACTTAGAGATAAGAGACGCAGCAGCTGTTTGACTGCTGCTCCCTGAGATACAGACCCAAAAGCAGGAGTCATAGCTGACTGTGCTTTGTGCTTCCTCTGCTCTTAAAATACTTCTTTTGTCTTTGTCTTACAATGGAGCAGTACACACACACGCAGACGCAAACACAGTCACCACCTTCCACTCCTACTTCTTTTCAACCTTTAGTCTTTATCTAGTGACAGCAGTTGCCTTTTACGCAAAGGTATATTGAACTTAATAACATGCAGGTCATTTTTAAGTTCTACATGAAATAGGATTACATTGGTCACAAACCTCATTTATAGTAGTGCTGAAACAATTGGTTTGAATCTGTAAAAAAAAGGAAGGGAATGCATGTTAGTCAGTAGTGGTGCCATACGGGAGAGCGGGAGGTTGGAAGGGGGCGATTCCAAGGGCCCCTGACTGAAGGGGGCCCAAAAATGTATTTATTGTAACATTACTGTAAAATATTGTTTTGAGACATTCCCTAGTAGATGGCAGTCTTGCATCAAATTGTCAATTCTACACACTATGTAGTACATTATTCTTTGCTTTGGCCTTTGCTGTAACTTGTTATACATTTGAAGTTGACAAAACAGTAATTGATCAAAGCCAATTATATTATATTTTTTCTTCTTCTCCTGCAGAAGCTGATCTGAGGATTGGGGAGCTGCAGTGGGGAGACAGTGGAGTTTACTACTGTAAAGTCATAATTGCAGATGATCTGGAGGGAAAGAATGAAGGCCAGGTGGAGTTACTGGTGTTGGGTATGTGTGTCTGCATTTATTCTGTGCCTGATTACGACTGGCTTGCTTCAATATTTCTTTAGACCTTTTATTTGTAATTTCTTCTATGTTAGTTTGTAGTGTTTTGAGCAGAACCATGTGCAACATCCTGATCCAAAGTTGAGCTGTGTGCTGACTTATATTTTTAACGTAACACCAGTTTCGGTTTGCCATATTTGCACATCCTCCATGTTAATAATTAATGATTATACAGCGGCTCCTGAAACCACGTCAAAGAGATACACTTTTGGTGCTAAAGGTCAGGGATTCAACAGCTACTGTTAAAGGCATAGCAGTGGGACGAGAGGGAGAGAATTGTGGAAACCATTGTTCCCAAAGCCACTCCATAAGATGTTACCATGGAGATGTGTTTCTGATGCGAGACAGGAGCACAGCGAGGGACACTGCTGCTGCAGACATGCAGACAGACAGTCTGCATGTCTGAAGACAAAGAAGAAACACATACCATTATCACACAGGTTTCCTAATCTGATTAGACCAATCACACAGAACAGAGGAAGAGGAAAAAATCTTGTAAGAATAAAAACAAATTCACCTTTTGTGGTGAGGTGGCCCAGAGTTGGCATTAGTCATGAGGGTTTTTTTTCAGGGTGCTTCAGTTTTCTTCCACATCAGTAAACATGCAGGATTATGTGTTTTTTGTTCACTGCAAATTGACCATAGGTGTGGATGTAAGTTTAAATGCTGTTTGTCTGGACTGGTGAACTGACAAGGATGTACACTGTCCTCACCTGAAAAAAGAATTAGGGGTAAAAAAAGTTAATGGAGGTATTGGTACTGTATGTGGTATTTTTTATGAAATTATAATTAAATTAGATAAAGTACTTAGATGTTAGGGTAAATCTGGATGTGTTAACATTTCAGTACTACATTGACAGTAAGAATGTTGTACCTTCGTTTGACCTTAGGATGGTGAACACTGGTATGTGCGAAAGCCCAAAACATATAACACTTTTTAAATACCTGCCCATGTAAGGACTGGGTCTAAACCTCAGTTGTTTGAAGTTTTCTCTGTAAACATCACAACATGCCTAGTAAAACCACGAAGACTCCTACATTAATGCACAGTGGAAACATATTTGTCAAGATTAAGATTAGCCCTTAGCATTAACGTTTTTGTTCTCACCATTTTCTCATTTTCTGGTTTAATTTTTCTTCCGAATGAAAGGATTTTCTCCCTTCTTTTGTGAAATCTCCTTCGGTCTTCTCTGACCCTTCATGTTCACTCACATCCCTCACTGCCTCCCTCCCTCTCACCTCTGCATAACTTCTCCGCTCTCTCAGGTTTCTCAGCGTTACTGATCTTTGTGGTATGTAGATGAGTGTGTTGGCCGGGCCACTGCAGTGAGAATAACAAAAATTATCAGGAAGGATGGAGCCATTTTTTTTCTCTTAGAAACAACACACTCAGCACATACTAACTAACTTCATTTTTAGAAAGGAACAACCTTTAAAACAAAAGTACCCATTAACGCTTTCTCTTTGACCCGTTTATCTGTGTGTAGCACAAATCAGGCATTGTTTCACAACCACAACTCCCCTGACCCACTGAACCAAACCTCATTGTGACCTGCCGTATGTAGCCTAGTTGAAACACGGCTTGCCATTTTGTTAGCATCTTTAGCATCTGTTAAATATGTTCCTACTTGTCATGTTTGTGTGTATAAAACAAATTTATTTTAGGTCACATGTTGCTTGGCTTCTCGTCCCTAATTTAGACTAAAAAGGAACTTTACCTTTGAACTCTGACATGATATTTGATGTGCAAAAATTTGTCAAGTAACAATATCACAATAATATGTAAAAACTGCATCGTTCAATAGACGTCAATGTTGTCCATTAAGTTTCCAATCATTGCATGAATGATCATCTGCTCTTCTTCCAAGCTCACCAGAATTCTAATTCCTGCTTCTTGCTTCCTTTTGCCGCCCTTTACCTGTGCTCTTCCTCTCTCTGCAGGCAGGAAAGGTGAGAAGGACGATCTCCTCCCTGAGTTTGATGTGGAGGTTATGCCAGGTACGGCACGTCAGTGCCACATCTGTACCTAACCCTCCTTTCTTGCTTTTCTAATGAGTTTGACTGTAGACCCTTTCAACCCTTTTAACAAACTAACCCTCACTGAAAATAGAACTACCCCATCCTCTATAGAGTTAGTCTGTTTTAGTGCAGGAACATGTCACCCACAGATAAACATTTCATATCCTTCATCTTTGAGGACTTTCTTTAATCCTGAGGAAATGTGTTGTTAACTTGGGCTGGTTGGGAGATGTGATGACGGATAAGACTCATTTGAACTTCCCCTGGAGATTTTCTTTCATCCATTTTGGAAAAACAGACACATAAGAGGGCTTTTAAAATAAATGACTTGTAGAGGCAACACGTTTTTTTTCCTATCCAGCAAGTAATTTCACACGGTTTTACTTTAAATGTTGTAACTAAAACGTACATGATTTGAGTTTGAATGTTTACATGTGTTTGTGACTCTGTTCCAGAATGGGCTTTTGTGGGATCTGTTGCCCTGGGCAGTGTCTTACTTCTGTTATTTTTGGGGATCTGCTGGTGCCAGTGTTGTCCACACTCCTGCTGCTGCTACGTCAGCTGCTGCTGCTGTCCAGACACCTGCTGCTGCCCACGACACTGTGAGTAATGAAAGACAAAAATTACAATTTCTGACAAGACACATTTTAACCTGACATCAATGTCTATACTTGTAGTGTATGAGGCAGGAAAGATTGCCAAAGGTGCACACCAGGCCCAGGTACCTGTGTATCCCTACTACATGCCCAGTGGGCCCACTCTGGTCCCTTTTGTTCCGTCTTCTCAGGCAGAACCAAAACTCGTCTCCATTCCGTCCATGGAAAACAACCTAGCTGGAGGTGAGCATCATCAGTATACATTATCCTGTAGTTTTGCAGCAAAAAGTATTAAAATCAGGATAAGGATCATTTGTTTAGTGGGATTTGAACCCACACCTCCATTTGGAGACCAGAATTCCCAGTGTTGAGGAAGGTATGACCTTGAGTCTGGTGCCTTAGACTGCTCAGCCAATCTGACAGTGTACATAATTAAACAACAATTGATTTTCATAATTATATATATATATATATATATATATATGTATATATATATATATATATACTGTATATATAGGTGTAACATTCATCCCAATGACCCTCATCCAACCCACCATCATTCACTCTGTCCTCATGGAATCTCTTTCTAATCTGTTTCTGCATGTTTGTGGCTTGGATCTCATTTAAATGTCTGAGTTTTTTGTCAGAATGTGCATAACATACATGTGTGTTCTGTGTCGCATGAATACTATATGTTGTTGTTGTACGTTGCTTTGTGTGTGTATGGTTGCTTCTGTGTGTGTGTGTGTGTCAACATTTACAGTGCGCAGTGGTTACCGACTGAAAGCCAGTCCACACCAGGACTCAATGAAAGTCCTGTACTTCATAGAGAAGGACCTGGCTCAGTTACCATCTGCCAGGGTGGCAGCTCTCAAACGTAAGCCTTCATAGTTAAGGCCCTGTCTCTGTGTGGGTGTGTGACAGTGTGTATCTGTGTTCATCCATAGTGCTTCTCCATGTCTGTCTCCTGTGTTTATTTAGTCACTCATCTTATCCCTTCAATCATGTCATTTGATCTAACATAAAAAACTGTTTTTGCAAAAATGAACATTGTTATTACAACTTTACCAATTTGTCCATTTCCACAGCCAGTAGCGTGTCAGAGCTTAGCTCTCTGCACGACGGAGGAACCAATGACTTCAGACACACCTATCAGACAGTCCAGATGAAGGCACTTCCTCCCATCACTGATATCGATGACCAGTCAGTAGTTAGGGCAGCTCCACCAATACATAGTCAAAGACTGAGAAGAGACAGAACCCACCTGTCAAATGATGAGTTGGACAGAAGGTAACATAACAGCAATGTCTCTCTATGGTAATTCCATGTTTGTTATGTCTGTGTTTTCAGTCATAAAACAGTCTCAGTTAATCCAAACTAACCCTGTACTCATTAAATAACTGTTAGGGCAGGTTATTACAGCCTAAAAGTGTGCAATAAAAATTGTAATCTAAACAGCAGACGTGACAGAATGCACACACATGTTCATGGATTTAATCCAGGTTCTCATGTGTCCTCCCTGGGATCTAGGTTAATTGTTTCCTCAGTGAATGTGAACTGTTGTTTGTCTCTACACTGTCTCGCCTGATGACTGCTGGGATTGTCTCTAACTGAAGAGGATTAGGCCGTATAAGATAAATGAAGGGTCTGTGAGGCTTTTTAGGCAAGCTTGTAACTAGTTAGCTTTATTTACACAGCTACATGGACTGGAGATTGACTAGTTTACACAGCTACATGGACTGGAGATTGACGGGTGCTAGAGTGGTGCCGTTGTGAGCTGAAGCCCTGGAAGGTCATGTGTTGTAAAAAATATGCCTAATGACTACAATGATTGTGGTGACCAGTGATAAAGGGACAAGCTGAAAGTGATTCATTTATAGGTCGAAATGAAACAGAGCCGTGAAACTGTGTTTAAAAAATGAATAAAGTGTACAAACAGGAAATGCTATAATATAACGCAGGGTTTCTCAACCCAGCAGCCTTTTAACTAGTTCTTCAAACCCTGAAATTTATCAATTACTGATCCAGTGTAACTGTTGTCTCAGTAGTGTAATGCTCCTTCTCCCCGCTGTTTTAGGTTGAACACTCGCTCGGAACACCTGGAGCGAAAGACACTGAGCAGAAGAGGCCGCACAGGTTCTCTGGACGAGCTAGAGGAATTTGCCCGCTCTTATGACTCCCGTGGCCGTCGACCTGAGCCTCCCGACAGGACCTATGACCGGGATTACAGTCCTCCCAGACGTTTCTACAGAGATGAGGAACAGGACTGGAGACGGCGCAGCCCCTCACCATTGCCACAAAAGAGGAGGGACACATGGGATAGTGATCGTCCCACTCGTCTGCCTCAAAGCAGAGGATATGATGACACCTTACTCAGCAGTGTGCTGGAGACTAAGGTAAGAGGGCGTGGAGGGGAGAGAGGTGCTGGGAGGATGGACGAAGATAGTGACACTCCATCCAAAGGCAGCTCCAGAGGAAAGAATAGTGACAGCTACTACAGTCGGTCACCCAGCAACCGTCCAGAAGAGGATGACCCTTTGCCTCCTTACTGCGAGAGGGAAGCAGAGCGGTACCGCAGAACTGAGGGTCCTACAAACCAATACCGCACTGCAGAACCCCCCAGACCTGACAGATACAGGACCACTGAACCCTCCACAAGGCCTTTCTCTTACACCCGTGCCCCTAACCATGGAATGTCCCACACACTGCAGGGCAGTAGAGATGAGCGAGACAGGAGCCGGAATCTGGTGAGTTATTTGTAGCAGGAACAAGGACTTCCTTCCTTTGCAGCCATTCAGGAAAGAAGTTTCAAAGTAATGTAAAAAAATGCAGGATGAAGTTGTTGATATTTTTCAATTTCAGTCCAAGGAAGACTGATGTGTTCTTCAATCTTTTCAGTATTGTTTAGTAATAACTGTACAGCACATGTAGTTGGAAGTGTTTTTTCCCCAGTCAATAGAGGGATTGCACTGCTGTAAATCACCACAGACAAAAAGAACAGAATAGAGAAACATTACTATTTTCAATTTTTGTGTTAAGTCTTAACAGTAGAAAATGTAGAGAAAAAGTTTTATGTTTTTTTCTCAAACATTTTACAACATTCTGATTATCTCTTACACTGTATAAATGTTGGTCTGACTACTGGATATGTTTACATTGAAAACAGTATTCCACTGATGTCTGGAATAAGATATACAGTAGGTTCAAATAGAACATTGCCAGACAAAAGTAACCTAAGGTTTTCGAGGAGTTCTTGAAATAAAACAGGTTCGCCTGTTTTTGTTTAAATGTAGTTTAATGTAACATTGTGTAAATATTACATTGAGAAAGAATAATTTTTTTTGGTTTGAAATGAGTGAAGAGTGAGCAGCTCACTCTTACGCATGCTGAATAATAAACAACTATATCAGGATCACAGTCACTGCTAAGGCTCGATACTATATCAGGATCACAGTCACTGCTAACAAGGCTAGAGTTTCACTACTGCTGTGCTAGGACTTTTTAAAAACCCATTATATGCTGTTGAGAGCTTTTCGGTTGGAGAGGACTATTGAACTGGCAGCACTATCTTCACGCTCTACTGGACCACACATGGTCAGATGTACTTCTTCAAGCATTTAGAGGTGCAATGTAACATGTCTATAATTTCAATGCTTACCCTGATGCTTTTAAAGTTAGTGTAAAAGTGACAGCCCTTTTCCTTACATTGTGTTGACATTTTGTACCTTACACCAGCTTCACTAACACCACACACGCATGAATGCCAAGCCCCTAACATATGGCTGTCGGTGTTTCCCCCTCGACAGAGCGCTGCGCTGAGCAGGGACTCACTCATAGTGTGAAGAGTTTTTCCATCATCCTCCATCTGCAAAGCACTGCCAGTCTGCTCACTTAAACCGTCCTGCTGTCACTGCACAGGAACAGGGGAACACTGTTTTGCCGTCAGCCACAGGAAGTGCACATCCTGTCAATCACTGACAAAAAAAAGAAAACGCCAGTGAAATAAAACTGCAAACAAACAGCATGTGCCTATAGTTCTGTGATCCACAGACAAATTTTACAATATCTGTTGAGTTGTGTCAATAATTCTATTTAAAACTAGTGCCATACATTTTTTTATTATTATTTTTAATTATGCCAATTTCAGAACTGCTGTAAATAAACAATACAGTTGAAATATTACACAGTCTTCATATTCATTACACTGTAACTCAGGATCATTTTATGTCAGTTTCTTGATGTTGTACTGTGTATAAATGCTGTTGCACTGTTTAAATACGTCTTTAATAAAAAAAACAATTTGCTCAAGTTATTTCCAGTTATATTCAAAAAAGGTTAAAAAATATATTTTCAAAGAAATTGCAAAATATTGTAGTCATAAAACTTTGCAAATACTCTGTCTCATTTTGGTGTGCAGCATTGTGTACATTCTATTTAGGTTTTGTAATAGTAATAGTTGTCAGATTTTTTGTTGCCTTTGTTCCATTAGAATTACAATTCATTAAAACTCACGGCAAGTATTATTCTTGTCAATTTGTGCCACCTTGTGGTTACTTTGTGCATACTAGAGGTGATTCTATTTGTTGTCACCTTGTAGTTGTAGTTGTTGTGCGTCTTTTTACATTATAGGTCTCTTTTCTTTCAAAAGAAAAATACACCTTTTCTACAGTTTGCTAAAAAGAAATCATTTTAGCATTGTTAAATATCCTGCAATTGATTTGTTGCATATCATCTTTTTTGTCCTTATTCTGCCATTTAATGTTTTTGTGGTCATTGGCATGATTACAATTTGACAAACAAATATGTAGATATTTAGGCTCTATACTTAGCAATGAATATTACCTCACACTTTTAGTACTGCAAACACTGAAAGGGAAAGAATTCAAATCTAAAACCTACTTGGATTAGATGACCGCGCTTTTCCTTCATGAGTATTATTCACAAGAATTCAAGTACATTCTCTAGAGCAGCACTTGAGTTCATCTTAGACCAGTATGTTTTGTGTCAACAATAAAGCTTGCCAAGGGCTTTGTCACTGATAACAGAAGTACACAAGCTCACACCAAAAACCCCTTATGCTTTTCCAATGTGACTCAGTCTGTAAATGAACTTTATCCCGACAGTGTGTTTCACACACACAAAAAAACATGTTTGTGATGCTGAGCTGCTTCCACTTCATACAAATTAGCATTTAGATTATGCAAGTTGGACGCTCCTCTTTTGATTGAGCTTTTTTTGTACACATCATTGAATATTCAAAGATTCGGTCCTGGGTTAATGTTGCATTTAAAAACAACAAACTGAACTGTTTACACACAACACTGCTTTTATAACTCAGTTTAGAACATGTTAGTAATTTATTGTGGCTGTTTTTTTTGTCACCACAGGGTTTTCTTTTAGGTTCCTTGTGTGTTTCATTCGAGGTCTTCTGTGACTTCTTTGTAGAAGCTGTAAATGTGTTTGTATCTATCTAATATCTAATATTAGAAAGTGTTAAACTTTCTAATATTAAACACACAATACAAATTAATAGAATTCCATTCAAATAATAAAGACACATTGAACTAAAGAAATAAAAAAAAGCTTATTATTGTTAATTATATCACAACATATATACTTCTTATAATTGTATCCAAAGCAGTTACATCGAGGGTAAGTGGACTGGTTTCTTAAAATTGGCCTAGAGGAAACTGCTTTCAATAAGATAACCTGGATGACCGAGGACCTACAAAGACATAAATGTATGATGTGTTTTGTTTAGCAAACCATACTTCGTCCTCTGGGATACACACTGAAACTCCCTAATAGCATAATAAACAGAAAATACCTATTCCTCCTGAATAAGCTTCTTCCTGCTTCTTCCGGTTTCCTCCATTTTGCACCTGTGGGACTGGGCGGGATCATCTACGTCACGTTAAGTTGTTTGGAGACTGGGGTGATCTCATCTTCCTCCGCCGTGGACTCACTGCCTGGTCTTTCGACATCTGTCTATACTTTCACTGCAGGGAAAAGGGAAAACAAAGACGGCCTGACCTAATCTATAACATGTCGTTTTGAGTCAAAACTAAATTGACTATGCAAAGTCGTGGCTCTTAGAAAAGTTTCCGCGGAAGGATAAAGACCGAGGCAATGGGAAATATGATCCTACTGCTGCTGCTTCTGCTGTTTCAGCTCCCCACAGGTGAGCCATTACAGTAGTTTCTGTGCGGTTTCTCTTCATATTTTCCCGGCTGTTTTGTTTTACAACATTTTACCTACAGGAATGTAAAGTAAGGCCACCTAAACAAACAGTTGGGAGTCACAAAAATGGGAGCGCGTAAATTATTAACTGTGCAAGGCCAACAGGTGTCACGTGACGTCTGTGTGTACCCTTAAAAATATAATAAAACTTGAAATTTAAACGCCTGACATTACGTAATAATTATTAATTAAAATCTCATAGTTTTTACACATTTGTTAAAAAGCAATTGAGCTTTATACAATTTATCGAATAATTTAATAATAATAGATTATTAAATATTTTAGTATTTCTAAATGTCTGAGTACATTATGTTGTTTTTATTACTCATATTATTCATATAGAAATAAATAACTGAGCAGCATGAAAAAACTGACAGGTAAAATGGTCTAAAGGGCCCGTATTGCTTGGGAAAACAAACTAAGAGTGCTGAAATGACATTAAGCAGGTTTCGGGTGATAAAGGATAGAGGTAGGAGTGAATAAGCAGATTGTATTTGTTATTGTGTTTGAGTAGAGATAAGTGTAAAGAGACCTGTGAAAGTTATGACAAACAGTGAGAGGACTGAGGAAGTAAAGATTGTGAATCAGAAAGTTGTTTCACTACTGAATGACGTGTTATTGCTTCTAATGAAATAATTCTTTGAGAGAAGTCATGTGTTCACAATTAAAAACACTCTGCAGTAAACTGTTAACCAGTCTGGTCAGATTCCTGACAATGCAAGTATTAAAGACCAAAGTTCTAACTCGTGTAAACAAGATCTTTTATGTTTTAAAATATCAGTAATTTACATTTTTCTCAGTGTGCAGACAGGTTTTCTGAATTGTATCTTGACATTTGTCTCTGTTCTTGTGTCAGAGTTGTTGTCTATCCAGGTGATTGTTCCAGAGACTGAACGGAGGACGACACTCTTTGCCTCCATAATTCTGCGCTGTGACTATTCAACCTCAGCAAATGCTCAGGATGTTCTGGTCACCTGGAGATTCAAGTCCTTCTGTAAAGACCCAGTGCTGGAGTTCTACTCCACAGGTGAATAGAGAAAGTCATGTTTAAGTTCTCATTTCAATGTGACATTTCAAAAATCCATTTATTAGGTTTCAGAGTTGCATATTACCATATTTAAAGTTGTTATAATTCTAATTTTAAAGATATATAGCTTCCTCCTACATTTTGTTTCCAACAAACTTGATTTTAACCTAGGATTACAATTTGAGTCAGCCAATATTTGGAAAACAAATATTCTTTCAGAATAGGATCGGACAGAATAATTATTTTCTCAATTCAATATTAATAAGGACATTTGTAATAAGATTTTTTATGGAAAGCTGTGTCCACATCTGGATTGTATTGACTTTTTCTTTTCACTTTAATTGGTGCTACAGCAGGATTGACAAATGCATCTGAGAAAATGTCTTTTTATTATTGGACTTATTGTTGCTAAAACAAAAATCTTCTGTTGACAAAAGTGTGACATCAACCTTGTTCTGTTTCATCATTGTGTTTTCACTACTAATAATAATGTGAAGATAATTCAATAATTTACATTTGTTCCTGAAGGTTACCAGGCGGCCCTGCAGCTTGGTCAGGATCCCTCTAACGACTGTCCCGATCGTCAGCGTGTAGTTCGTACTGTGGTACAGAAGAGAGGCCTGAATGAGCCCATTCTGGGTGCAGAATACAGAAACCGCAAAATTACCATACAAAACAGTAAGTATGCTGCAGTGGTATATGTAATAGAAAATTCTAACATGATGAGCTGTATTCTGGTCATTCCTTGTGCACTTTTTTGCATGAAAAATGTTTGTAATTTTCAATTTATTTTTTGTTCTTACATTACAACAGAGGCAGACCTGGCCATCACTGAGGTAATGTGGTGGGATAATGGTGTTTACTTCTGCAATATTGATGCTGCTGGAGACACAACAGGAGACTCAGATCGTGAAATCAAACTCATCGTGTACCGTAAGTTTTGTTCCCTTCTAAACTTTTTGAGGTTACTGACTTTACTATGAGGTTACTGACCTAATATTTAATTCCAGACTGGCTAACAGTCCTGCTGATCATCCTTGGTGCTCTGCTGCTCATCCTGCTCTTGGGCATTTGCTGCTGTCAGTGCTGTCCACAGAAGTGCTGCTGCTACATTCGCTGCCCGTGTTGTCCACGGACATGCTGCTGTCCAGAAAAGGGTAAATGACAATGAGAATAATATGTCAATAATAATAATAGGTCTGAACATCAGAATAGGAAAATGCATTATTACATTTTATTTGAATGGTATCTTGCGTGTGATTTCAGCGGTGATGCAGCACAGGATGCTGAGAGAGGCTCAGAAGGCAATGGCTCCGTGGGTGAATGGTCAGCCCATTTATGCTCCCATCAGCTCCAATTGCTCAACCCAGGGAGTTCCCATACTGTATTCAGGTGAGCAACACAAAGGCTCAATGCTTCGATAAGTATTTGCCCACCGCTAATGTTTGCCTGCTGTGTTCTTTGATGTTGTTTCACCTTTTCTTGCAAAAGAAAGGAGAAGCAGTGTCCTCCCCCCCCCCCCCCCCCACACACACACACACATAATCTTCTTATCTCTGTTTTTGTGGCACTCATGTTGCAATGATAGCAAAGAATAGCAGGCCATGGTAGTGCCTGTGATCACAAACTCAGTTGCAAGTTTGAGTGTTTATTTTTCTTTGCTACAATTTATTTGTATTTTAGCTGCTTCACTATTGGGCGGAGAAAAAAAAATCACAAAGCACAATACACACTGCAGCATCTAATAATAATTTCTGCGTATACAATGATGCTGTACTGCACAGTAAGCAAACTACAGCACTAACACTGCGTAATAGCTGTACACTTCGGACAGCGTTCGAGTAAAACCTGAGTTGTTTCCCATTTTACTACAAAACATTATTTAAACATATACATAACTACAAACTATATATAAATGTATTTTAAATGTTTCCAGGCTCGTTTTCGGACCATCCTGTCAAACCAAACTTTGCCATGGCTCCCATGCAGCTGGCACCTATGGCTCTGCAGCACCACACAGCTGCTCCCTCTCCACTTCACATGAACGGCAGTGTCAACGGCAGCATGCACGGTAATAGCCAGGTTCTGGACTATCTGGAGCACCAGGTTAGGGGTCTGGATTTATCAGTACCAATGATGGGTCCTCACCCAGTCCAGAGTTTTCCTCCTTTGCAGCCTCAACTGCAGCCCCAGTCTCCTCCTCCTCCACTTCCCCCTGCTGTTCCATACACTCCAGGACCCCCCAGTATGTTGTCAGCTCTGGATGAGATGGGAGTGAGAGGAATAGAGAGAAGGGTGATCACCTTGCCCCCCATAGTCCAACGTGTACCAAGCTTCTCCTCTCGAAGGGGGCCTGGAGCAGGAGATGGAGCCAGAGGAGGCCCCAGGATCTCCAGTCAGTCCAGTGGGAGCACAAGTCAGTCAAGAGGTGGCGCTCCTCGTGAAAGACGTCAGTACAGAGACAGGGAGGTCTCTCCTCCCAGACGAGGGATCCTACGTGAGTACAGTGATGACTCAGACTGGGATAACAAAAGAGGAAGAACGCCACACAGAGGTGCGAGGAATGAGAGGGGAAGCTCAGGCACGAGGAGAGGGGATGGGTCCAGACTGAGGACCAGAAGTCGAGATGATCTGATGGAGGAGCTGTACAGCAGATCAGCTCGGAGGGAGAGGAGCTATTCGCCTCCTCAACATCGCAAAGGATCCTGGAGTTCTGATGAGGACTACAGAGGAAGAAAACCAGGGAAGTCCAAGGACTGGCCAGAGAAGCCTCCCAGTTACTTCTCCATCGATGTCCAGCCTGGGCAGAGCAGCGACAGGAGAAACTATAATCGACTTTCAGTAAGAGAATTTAGCTCAGAACCTCTAGACTGCTAAGGGTGATTCTGTCTGTCATACACTTATATTTCCTATTCACTCTTTTAAATTCTTAATTTCTTCACTTTGGTGGAAAGTAATTACATGGTGCGTTTCAACCACAGGATATCAGGAACTTTAAGTACATCAGTATTACTTCAATATATATTTTTATATTACCTTGAACCTAAAATATTGTTTGAACCTAAATCAGTTCTGATACTTTCTTCCAACTGCTACTCCCCTGAAGTGATAATATAGTATTTCCTTTCAGTGTCATCATCAGCTCAAACAATATGTTTGGTTTGTGACTAGTTTGTGAACTAAAACCTTTGCCTCTGTCACTTTGTCTCTCATAGGATAGAAGCTCCCGTAGCGGCACAAGTGTAGTCATCTAAAGCATTTGCTTCTCTTTTTTTTTCAAATTTTCCTGAATATTTCCAGAATGATGACAATGAAGACAAAAAGTAGGTACTTTTATTCTTTTCAATATGTTGTTAATAATATGTTTCTGTGTGTGAGGATCTTGTGTTCGTTTTTTATGTGTTAAGATGTGGAAAATAAATGTAAAGAATATGCTTTTGTATCTGAAAAAAAATTATGTCTAACTTAAAAAACAGAGATGCAGCTGTAAACTGGAGACCACAGGAAGTTATTAATTATGAAGAAGATTGTGATTGTGTCATAGAGTAAATGGATTCCCTATTGGTTGGTGTTTTTCTTCTGGTGGTGGATAAAAACGTCCTGATGTTTGTAAAGTAAAACTCTGTTAGTAGTAGTTACTTATACCAACAAATACTACTGTTTCTTTTTTATTATTGTTATTTTGTATTGTGTTATTATTGTGCATGTGTATTTTATCATTGATTGTGACATTTGCTTTTTAATCATTTAATGTGAATGTGAACAGAGGTCGTAGATAGTTTTATTTTCTTTCTGTCTTGTTATGTTTTCTGTTATTAACATGAATATATATGCACTGCTGTGAGAATAAATGTTTTTAAGTAAAACAAAGTTATATTTTGATGTATTCTGTCATATCATTGGTGCTAAATACCATAACATGTAACTGGTGTGGCTCTAAAGATCAGAGACCAGAGTAACTTCAAAGAGATCTTTGGTCTGATGTGGAGCTCTGAAAATGTATAAACCATCGTTTAAATAAGAAGCACAAAGAGAAGCAGCTCAGGCTGACGCCTCATACACAAAAACGAAAGGACAGTAAAAGCTTAAAACATGAAAATGGCCAATAGATGGTGCTATAGTCCAATAAGTATGTAACGTTAGAAGAACTTTAAGGAGGTTTTTATGTACTGTATGTACATGTGTGCATGTGACATGCAGTATATATATTTTTTTTTCTCACTTGGGAAGGAAAAAACAAGCTAAAAACTAGGAATCACTATTATACTGTATGTACTTGTCGATCACTTAAATACTTCATGGTATCTTTATGTTGGTTTTTTTTTATTGAATAAAAATAAAATTGAATTTTTAATCCAACAATTTAAAGAAAGTGTTCTATAACTTAAGCCACAATTTCCCAAATTTAAATCATGTTCAATCTAGAGCCTGGTCCATGGCTCTCTAACCTTAAACACTAAAATATTTACTTGTATAGTAGATGAACTTTGTGTCTGGAAAAAGTGTACTCTACTGCATGAAGAAGTTTACTTCCATTGTTATCTATAGTTTGCAACAAAGATATCTCTGCCCATCTTTTATATCCGGTTTATAAACCTACATTACCTACCTTCTACAACCTACCAAATCCAATTGGTCTCGAGCCGCTATTTGAGAAACCCCGCACTGGTCTGGTGTGTTTACGGTTTAAAAGCAGGGTGGAGACGGGGTTGGGCCTCCTGTTATTCCTCCTTGGTTTTCTCCTTCCCTGCTCCGCGCCGCTGCTCTCTGATTGGCCGCTGTGCTGCATCGCTTAGCGGCCTGACCCACAGCTCTGACCGGGGGAAGCAGAAGTGTCAATGTCAAAGGATCCCGGATCAGCTGTTTTCTCTCAGCAACATCCACACATAGATAAGAGCAGCGACTGTTGATAAATCGAGGGGAAAAGGATCGGAGTCACAAACTCAGCAGCAGCAGCTTTTTGACGTTATTTTCAGGTAGGAACAAAATGATGGCTGTTAGCCAGCATGCTAGCTTCATCTTCAGGAATTGTTCCGCAAAGAAAACATTTATAATCCTAACCCCTCTTCTTGCTAAAAACAAAGGCTGTGATGATCGACCGGCCAGTATTATTTTTCGAAATCACATCGACTAGTGGTTTTAATTGTAAGAGTCCCATAACGCCTTAATAGAATTACATTATTTTTCTTTTATTTAAATTGTTGCATATGATTAAAATTGACGGAGAGATTTGACTGTGGCACTCGTTTTCTGTGGCCGTGACTAAGCTGCTCCATAAAAATAAGTTGTTTGCCAACTGGTAACATAAGACGCTGTGACCTAGTTTTGTTTTTGTGTTTTATTCAATCGTCCTCACTCTTGCTTGTGTTCTACAGTATTCAAGCAGCATGAACTCACTCCCAGGTAGAACAGCCCTGTCCCTGTGCAGACGCACGGCGGCGGGCGGCGGACTGCGGATCTTTCCTGGGTCTCAGTCGGCTCATCCTGCAAGTCTTCAGCCCGCAGACCTGACTCGTTTTCAGGCCATCAGAGTGTGCAGCTCCGGGAAGAGCCATAAAGGCAGCGTCAGCACCAAGAAACGGGGCTACGACATCACTAGAAACCCACACCTCAATAAGGTAAACTTTTTGAAGCTTAACATTACCATTGCAAGATGCACACGTTATTGTAGTTCATAAATTGGGTCTAAAAAGTACATATTATGGCCAATTGTGGAAGTGGAATATGTAAATGTGGTCTTTAGCTTCTTCTATTTAATGCTATGTAAAGTTAAAGAAGTGTAGGAGTTAAGGTGCGAGAGAAGGAGGAACCACTCATCGCCGGTGTTATAGTCCATTATCCAGGTAGTGTTGCTCCTAATTGTTCTGCTGTGATATGTCTGTCGGTTAATTGCAAGTCTTAAAATTAATTGTTGACCAGATTACATGATTAGATTGTTGAACAAAAACGTTGATCTTGCAGCAGCACAAAGTGGTAACACCCAGGAGTAAAGACAGCGAATCAAACAATAAAAATCAACCTTTGTAACGAGCCGTGATCTGTCCTTATCACAACTAACCGTGCACCATATTGGTGTATAATATAATGACAAGATACGGTGGAGAAAGATTGACTTTCATCAAGGTCACGTCAGTTCGTAGGTGAGCAGAGGACAATGGGTTTTCTGAAGTTGTCGTGGTTTAAAACTGAGTTAGTTTGTCTGTTAAAAGGCATCAAAAAGGCAATAAAACCTCAACGACACATTTTATCCCTAACAAGTATCAAAGGTTTAGCACCAACGTACATAGCCTTTAATTTCTTACTGCAGTGAACAAACACTGATTTGGGCTCCACTTCCTGTCTGCGTGACTTTCTTAGGTTTTTCTTTGTCAGCAAAAAAAAAAAAAGACCATGTCCCACCTCCTATCAGTCTTAGTCAAAGCAATAAACCCATCTCAAATCTCTGGCAACTGTTCCACTGTCCTCAAAGAACCGCAGAGCAGCAAAATCCTTAAGATTTGGTGGATGATTTTTAGACATGTTCTGGTTCCACTGCCACTGGAGCTGCACTTTATTCACAGTTTTCTTTACTGTTATATTTTATAATGAAAATATAATAGGGATGAATTGTTCACCAGTGTGGTTTTTGTCACAGCTGAAATACCTTTACTTCATGTGTTACTAGTGAAACGTATGTATTTTTTGTATTTATTTCAAGCTTTATTGCCTTCACTGGGGGAACATTTTGTTTTCTGTAGACACAGTCATGCACATGGAGAGCCAGTGATTATACACAACATTGTGTTTGTGAGGCAGGGTCAGTGCCAAGGGCAGGACTTGGCAGAGGTGTAGGACAAAGTGCCCTTAAAATATTATAAATTACTTTTTGAAATTTTAAGTAGGGATGCTTTTAGCGCACCGTTAAAATAAACTCAAAACCTGCAAAACTCGAGCGGGAAACATCACGGTCGATCAGGTGAGTGCATCATTTTAAAAGTGCCTCTTTAATAATATATTGAATTATATAAAAATAAAACATTCAGACAAAGGTATAGATTGAAGGAAAATACTTACAAGAGCAGCCAAAGATCAGAGCGTAATGGAGCCTAAACTTCCATTTAGACAAGAAGTATCTGAGCTTTGACCTAAAAACAGGAACCAAGTAACTGTTCCTGTTACAGTCAGTCATGGTAGGAAGCACCAATTGCAGCACTTTGGGAGACTCTCTTCAGGTGCAGCAGGTTTATTAACAGTGCAAAAACTAACAGGAATAAAGCATCAACTACGTGTACGCGCTTGTCCAATATTACAGACTTTCATAAAACTCAAGGACAGCTCCAGGAGACAGATAACACGCTAACAATAACAGACCAATGATCCCACCAAGACAGAGTCAGGGACAGGTGTATATATATACCCAGGCTACCAGGTGACACCAGTGAGACTAACGACAGAGACACAGGTGATTGTGGTGACACTGATTAACCTCACACAGCAGGAACAGGAAACAGACTGACCTTACAGTTCATAAATGTAAAAAAACAAAGCAATTTAATTTGTTCTCTTCTGTCTGTGTGAGGTGCTTCAGTGTTACAGCAGCAGTCGACACCTTTACATTTCTTTGCTGCGTCCTAATGTGTTGTAAACATTATTGGCTTGGAAAGGTGTCGCAGGTATTTTTAATCTGTCCTTCACACGAACTCACTCCTGTTTGGTATTTACCCTGCTGCAGCACTGAGTGCTGACTGCAACAGAAACCTGTTTCCACCAC
>NC_024322.1:2929245-2946647 GCF_000523025.1 Cynoglossus semilaevis | reverse complement strand
CGCGCGGGCGTTTATTGTAAGCCGAGGTTACTATTAGAAGCCAGATCTCCAATACATCATCGCATTTCACACTGGTGTCGGTCGACATGAATAATTAACCAGAGTGCAGCAACTACACACTCCCGCAATAAAAGAAACCTTAGACCTTTAGAAAGTTATTTTTTTTAATTCCCTGATTGGTCAGGGGATTTTCCCAGTCGAGGAATGAAATAGAAAGTGAGTAAAAAGGGATGAAGAAGAAACCAGGGAGATATTTGAGGCTGAGAGGACGGAGGGGGAGGGGGTGTGACCCCAGACTGCAACACTATTGGGTGGAGAAAATAGATCCACACTCAGTGAAGGCTCAGGCCGCACTAATCACTTCAACATGCAACTAGAAAATGCCAGTGGATTTATTGCTTTGAACAAATGACTGTCTGATTTTTGGTTAGTCCTCTTTCATTAGGAAGACCGAAGACTTCTAAATATAGGCGTGGGTCTGATGACTCATGACCAAAAACTCTGTGATGACTAACACTGCAGTCACATCAGGGTTCATTTATTTTGGTTCATTTTGCAAAAAAAAAAAAAGTGATTTAAAAAGATCATACTGATCCTGAGTCAGTGTTGAAGATAAATCTGTGCAGTATGTGATGGAAGTGGAACCAGAACCAGTGCCCACAGCCCCTGGAGTTTTACGGTCTTCTTGTGGCCCCATTCTCTGCGTCTCGCTCTGGGTCATGTGACCTGTACTCGGTGTAAACATGTCATCTGTTCTGTCAGTGTTACGTAAACCAGGCTCCTCTTCCATCTCTTTTTTTTTGTCCTGCAGGGAATGGCCTTCACCCTGGAGGAGCGCCAACAGTTGGGCATCCACGGTCTGCTGCCCCCATGCTTCCTGTCTCAGGAAGTGCAGGTCCTCCGTGTTATGAAGAGCTACGAAACACGCACCAATTCTTTAGACAAGTGAGTGGAATTACTGAGTGCAACACACACACACACACACACACACTGTCTATAAAGTGTTTTTTTCTTTGGCAGCTCTAGAGTTAAATCTTTTGGTCCAACCAGCCTTTGTAGCCCCTGTGTCAGTGAAGCAGCCTGATGCTACGACCTCGGCTGTTGGAAATAACCACCAGGTCTGTTCCTCTGCCTCAGGTACATCCTACTGATGACGCTGCAGGACAGGAATGAGAAACTCTTCTACCGTGTGCTGACCTCTGACATCGAGGAGTTCATGCCCATCGTCTACACTCCCACCGTGGGCCTGGCCTGTCAACAGTACGGACTGGCCTTCAGGAGACCACGGTGAGGAGGGTTCCACTTTGGTGTTGTTCTTGCATTAATAATGAAGTGGAGAATACTTTATAGCTGCTGCCCTACCAAGGCTCAAAGGCTTTTTTTAATCTCAAGACTCTACTGACTTTGATTTTGAAGCATTTTCACAAGTATTACACAGACATTAATGCACATTTATAGTAATTCTAATGTACATGAATGTTTGTAATATTTTACAAACTTTACAATTATTTTTAACTTTACTGTAACAAACTGTAATCTATTATTGGGATTTTAAAAACCAGATTTACAGACATGCAAAACACCCAAAATACTTTTAAAAAAACACAGATAATCGTTTAAATGTTGATCCTGCCTTGTGCAAGGGGGCAAAGCATTTTCTGCATTAAAATAAATTAAAATATATTTGTAAAAGCCACGTTCTCAGAAGTTTCAAGTCCCTAAAACTAGATCATCAAAGATTATCGTCATCGTCTCCTTTTCCAGTGGACTCTTCATCACCATCCATGACAGAGGCCACATCGCCACCATGCTGAACTCCTGGCCAGAGGAGAACATTAAGGTCAGTCCCGTTCAAGGAATAAGTAGAAGAATAGGAAAAAGAAATAGTCTTCACGGAGCTGATGTTCTGCTGTGTCTCTGTGAAGGCCATCGTGGTGACGGACGGTGAGCGGATCCTCGGCCTGGGTGACCTCGGCGGCTACGGGATGGGTATTCCAGTTGGAAAACTTGCTCTGTACACGGCCTGTGGGGGAGTGCAGCCGCAACAGTGTCTCCCTGTGCTGCTGGACGTCGGCACTGACAACCAGGTGAGCTGCTGGTCCCCTCGGGTCAGGGTTTCTGAATTCCTCTTCCAGTGTTTAGAGAACTGCTGAGACGACTTCAGATTTCAATCTAATATTTATAGAAGGTCATCTTTAAACGATTGATTGATTGATTGCTTGATTGAGTATTTTAATTTCGGGGCTCAGACACTGCTGAATGACCCTCTGTACATCGGCCTGAAGCACAAGAGAATCCGAGGGAAGGAGTACGACGAGCTGATTGATGAGTTCATGCAGGCGGTGACGGACAAGTGGGTGAAAACAAAACAAAAATAACATTAAGATAATGGTTTTATAAAGTGAGCAGTGACGTCTGACCGGTCAGTGTCCCCGCTGCAGGTACGGGATGAACTGTCTGATCCAATTTGAGGACTTTGCCAACAGTAACGCGTTCCGAATCCTCAACAAGTACAGGAATCGTTACTGCACCTTCAACGATGACATCCAAGGTACTGTGACGACAACCTTCCACTGAACGGTCTCTCCGACAGCAGCGTTTAAACTTGCTGAAGTTCCCTCTCGTTTGTCTGTCAGGCACGGCATCTGTAGCTGTGGCTGGAGTCTTGGCTGCTCTAAAGATCACGAAGAACCAACTGTTAGATCACACTTTTGTTTTCCAAGGAGCAGGGGAGGGAGGAAGGGCCGACGTTTCTCTGACCCAAAACTTAAATTGTTACAGAGTTAAATTCGTTGCTTCTTTTTTGAACCAGGCCGCCCTGGGGATCGCTCACCTGCTCATGATGGCCATGGCCAAACAAGGTGTCAGCAGAGAGGAAGCTGCAAAGAGGATCTGGATGGTGGACTCCAGAGGTCTCATTGTGAAGGTAAAGATGGTCTCAAGTGTTCTGGTACACAGGTCTGCTGCTCACACTGCATCACGCGCATGTGTTTACCCATTAACCCATTCAGGGAAGAGGCCACCTGAACCACGAGAAGGAGGAGTTTGCTCATGATCATCCACATCTGAAGACCCTGGAGGAGGTGGTCCAGACCATCAAACCCACTGCCATCATAGGTGAGTTCACACAGGGAAAAAAACAAACAATACCAGACATCCTGAAATAATCATTAGCCAATCATTCCATCATGTTCAAACATGTTAATTCAAAACTGTGAAAACAGAATGTCTTTAGTACTGTAGTTATCACATGTTCCACCAGGGGGACTCTAAGCCCACGTCGACTTGGGATCTCCCTGTTACTCATCAATTAAAGAATAAGACACTGACACTGGTCGTTGACATGTCCTTGAGGCTTTGAAAAACCAAAATAAAAGGCGTAAATCTGTTAAACAACTCTTTGTTTGCACAAACGAAAGACAAAATGGTGACTCCTAAGCCAGCCTTACTTAACTGATAGATAGCATGTAGCGTAATATGACACAAAGTATTTTAAAAAGCATTTTATTTTGGATTAAGGTGTTCTACAAAATACTTGTTTTATACTTTCTACTAGTGATTGATGCCTTTGCGCCTGCGCAAGAGGCCATTACTACTGACAAACCTTTTAGTTTAAATCCAACGTTACATTCATTTGATCGTCGTCGTATTAAAAAAGTGACAGCCCTGGTTTACTACGTTATGGTTAAGATCGTAGCTCTGATCCTGCTGTTTTTTTTCTGTGATGCGACACAAAGGCGTGGCTGCTATTGGAGGAGCGTTCACCGAGAAGATCATCAAAGACATGGCGTCCTTCAACGAGAGGCCGATCATCTTCGCTCTCAGTAATCCCACCAGTAAGGCCGAGTGCACAGCGGAGCAGTGCTACCAGCTCACGGAGGTAACGGCTAACAGCTAACATTTAGATTCAAAGATACTGAGGAAGCTGTCACAGAGGAAAACTTTATACTGATTAAAAAACAGGTTGCAATTTTAAGCTAGATTTTTTTTTATTGTCCACTGTTAGCATAACTTAATTCTCCTCATTTTTAGCTAAATTGTAGCTATTTCTGCACTAGCTCTTAATTATCTATTTATTAGAACCATTTTTTTCTCATTTTCTATTTGTTTGTTGGTTAACTTTTGGCTACTTTAGCAATTGACTACTTTTTTATAGTTTGGCAACATTTTTTGCAAGTTCGTGGCTGAATTGTTGTTTTCCTCTGACAAATTCAGAGATACTTTATGGGTAAACCTCTACCTAGTCATGTTTAGTTATCTTGGGCAATTGTGGCTAGTTAGTTTTAAGCTAATTTGTACAATTAGTCTAAGTCAGCCTGTACCCTGAGAAACAAAGATTATTCACATTTTTACCTTTCAGTAGTTCTGAAGTAAATGTTCTAGAGCTGCCGTGCCTGTCAGCATCATCATCATCATCATCATCATTCCTATGATCAGGGCCGAGGCATCTTTGCCAGCGGAAGTCCATTCGACAAGGTGACGCTGGCCGATGGTCGTACCTTCTACCCCGGACAGGGAAACAACGCCTACGTGTTCCCAGGAGTGGCTCTGGGTGTCATCGCCTGTGGTGTGCGCCACATATCTGATGATGTCTTCCTCACCACTGCAGAGGTGGTTCATTCACCCACTCATATATAATTATACAGTATACGACACAGTACTGTAGCGTACAGATGTGGACTAATGGATGACAACAGTCTGATGTGTGTCGGTCGAGTCGGTGGCAGTAAACCCTCTGTCTTGTCTGCCAGGCCATCGCTGACATGGTAACAGAAGAGAACCTGGCTGAGGGCAGACTTTATCCTCCTCTCAGCACCATCAGAGAAGTGTCCCTCAAGATAGCAGTGAAGGTATGTGACCTTTGGGGAAAAACTACAGTTATATTCCTAGATATTAGTTTTAAAATACGAACAAAGTAGCAACAATTTCTGTTAAATATGTGCTGTGTTTTGTTGTCTATGACTTTTTTCGCAATACAGTATAATTTGCTATTACAAAAGAATAAAAAACTCAAATAGCGTAAAGACTTTTAAATTATGTCTGAACCGACATTTCTTTATTTATACAGTGGAACCTGTCAGTCCACTTATCTGGACGTTTGTCGTTAACGTTTCAAAGCTGAGTGTGTATTTGCTGCACATTCACCTTTTTTTCCCCTTTTCTCTCAGTTGGTCAACTATGCCTACAAACACAACATGGCTTCAGTTTACCCCGAGCCCAAAGACAAGGAGGCGTTTGTTCTGTCCCACGTCTACAGTCCTGATTACGACTCCTTCACTCTGGACACTTACACCTGGCCACAGGACGCCATGAACGTCCAGGTCGTCTGATCTCGACCACCGACTAAACTGTATTTAGCCGTGACATCACGCACAGTCTCTGCTTTGCCTTGGTATATACAGTTTATATACGCTTATATATACGTTGTTAATGATTCTTTTCAGGGTTTTGGTTGATTGATATTTTTCTTTTATTGTTTTTACTGCTTATCAGGAATTTAGTGTCCCTGCTGCTAGGCAGAAACACTGTGCCGTGGGTAAGAGTTGGGGACCTCTAATGGTGAGATGGCAGATTGTACTGTAAGAATTGGTTGACCTCTTGTCACCTCTCCTTGTAGAAACCCCTAAGTAAACCCCTTGCGATCCTTCAAATTTGACTGGATTTTGAATTGATTTTCTTGTACGAGAAAATACAAAATTAGGTATAAGAATAAGAATTAAAACATAATTAGGATAAATGAGAAACATTTTAAGTGGTTCTGTGGATCAAGGGTATGTACCGTACTACAGCTGTGGCCACTAGATGTTGCTGAATCCTACACAGTGTAACTTTGCAGGACCTTAGGTTCTCATGCATTAGGCCTGTGTCCGACTCCAAACCAACTGTAAACCCTTCACATGGGCTCTTCAATGGTTTTCTCTGTCATTCTCCAGAGCTCTGGTCATACTGCACAGCTATTTCTACCCTTTCACTGTCTTTACGACAGCATAACGATCCTCACAAGCACGTCCTCAGTTAATCCACAAAGGTGGCTGTGTTGGGTTCATATGTGGTGACAAAGGAATTCTGTAAGGAGTGGTGTCCATGCTGCAGTGATTTAATCTCTTAAACATGCAGAGACAGATGGTTCTTTCAGACTAAAATAGACCATCGTGGCTTCTGAAAACCCACCACTCTGTCAGAACGTCTGCCTTTCTATGACACATTCATAAAAAGGCAGGAAGCTGTCGTAATAATGACCATTAAACTGATTATTATTTAATTTTTTTTAAAATCAAAGAATAATGAAGATAAATCAAATCAAAATACTACTGCTACCAGACTGAGGTGAAGGAGATCACTGCCTTTTTTTTTTTTTTTTTTTTTAAGGTTGTCCAGATGTTAAATGCTCTAAAAATCTGTTTATTTAGTCCATGAAACCTGCCTGTGTTCAAATGACAACATCTAAAGATACAAGCTTCTTAAATATTTCTGTTGGAGCACATTTTGTGACGTCAGTTTACAGAACGCAGAATAATGGCAAAAAAATCTTGCACTGCGTCTGCTGCTTAACCAAGACAAAAACATTTGACTCTGACTCCCGTGTTCAGTCACTGGACTACAGCACTGCAGTCTGCAACTGCTCTACCCCCGCCCTCCCCCCCGCACTGAAAAACACTCCAGTTTCTGTCTGACTGTCTCAGTTTGCTCTGACAGAACCACCTCGACTTCAACAGTATATGTTCAGAGGTCGGTGAATGGTTTTTTTTCTCCTTCATTAGGACACAGTGCTGTGCGTGTTTTGCTTTAGTTTTGTACCCAGCTCTGCCTCATGTTGTATTTTTGCCAAAGTTTTTAACTGTATCTGACCTTTGACATCCCTGAGAGCACCATCGTCAGCAGACTCAGAAGAAGTTTTCAAAGGGAAAATAAACTTTTTAAATAAATGTCTGCTACAGTGTTAGTGTTTTTACTTTTTAACAGCTCACATTTCCGGTGTAGAAAGTCGTTTGCACGAGAGCGCCCGTTGCAAGTGAGTACACATTACATTTATAGTGTGCTGGATACATTTGTATCAAAGTGCAAATTAACGCAGATTGAAAAACAAAGTATTCTTTCAAGGTACTGGTCCCTGACCAGGTGTTTGTTTTGTTAGCAGCACAACCAGGTCAGGTTTAACGCAGTCTTTTATTGAAGCAAACAGGCTCACTTCAGTTAGCACAGGCTGACAAGTAATCAGGAAACAACAGGCAGAAGAATGGTGGGCTTACCAGGGCAGCGATAAGGCCAAAGGTCAAGTGCTTGGAAAGTCTGCATGGGAGTGATAACAATTTGGCAACGACTGAAAGGAGTGGAGCTGTATATATACTGGGTGGAGCAGGTGGAAGCGGTGGTGCTGATTAGGGGGCGGGGCTGCATCCACAGGTCCTCAGTCTTGGCTCCAGCCACGGTGGAGGGACAAGGTGTCCGTCAGTGCTGCCTGCAGCTCCACCCTCCCTTTTTGACTCCATCAAACTTTAACACTTTTAAAATAATAAAAACTGCCACAGTCCTAACAGTGGGAGCATTAGTCAGTAGTAGGCACGTTATTGCTTCACATCGTGTTGAACTTGATCATGTGACAACAGTTTCATCGTGTCATTCAAGTCGCTGGGTCATGATATCAAGAAAGAGGTAGACAAAAAAAAACACAAACACCGTGGAGGAGTGATGTATGTGTGAACAATACTGTCACCGAGCGATTGTTATAGATACCGTATGATATACATTGTCGCTTCCACTCAGCTTTGTCGACTTCGTATGAGTCTTTTCCATCGATTATTTTCAATTTGTCCAAGTACTAGACACTGTAATTGTGTCCAGTTAATCTCTACACAACTATTTCGTCTGATCTCCCCCCAGCGATTTAATATTCTTGTCTTTTGTTGACATTATCGATTGCTTACATCTACCTGTTCGCCATACAACATAGCCGTCGGCGCGATGCATCGTGGGTAATGATTGGAAAAGCATCTATACTAATCCTAAACCTGGGGTTGACGAGTTTGTTCTTTCTCACAGTAACAAACTGGGAGGTGAGGCTCAGAGATATGCAGCTCATTTCAGAAAGACAACTGTGTCACAGCTGTCGTCAAAGACAACTGTCAGAAACTGGTTCCTGGTTCCAGCACTCATAGTGCCCTGTCAGCACGTCGACGACCGCACGGCAGTGAACCTCAACTAACTCACTATGACACAACACACACACGTCAGTTATACTTTTGGCTTCTTACTTTCTTTTTACCCCATTCATTCAGATTGTGCAGTTTGTCCAGTTTTACCCCTGGTGGGTTTTGTTGTTTTTGTTTTTTTAACTGTGTTAAAATAGTGTTTTGTTTGTTACCAAGATCTTTGCTGTTTCTGGACAAATGTCAGATTTGTGGTAACCAAACTGAAACTGTAAGAGGCAAAAGAACATCTTCAGAACTGAGGACAACGATGGACGTTTGGCTTCACACCGTCAGTCACTGTCAGTGTCCCTGTCTGTTCCTACTGGGGTTTTTTCTTCACTGGGCAAACGTAGGACAGAAACATGTCTATCATATTCTTCACAATGGCCCGCGGTGGGTGGAGATTGTGGGGGAGGTGGTGAGCTGATGTCATTTGCCAGGCGTCCACAAACAGAACCTTCATGCCCTTGAACATGGATCTCAGCACCTGGTCCAGCTGCAGGGAGAACCAGTCACTGTTATACAGACTCACCTCCTGGTCCAAGGCCTGCAGGTTGGCCGAGCGGATCACGACCAGCGTCCCTGGCGCTCTATCCAGCAGTCGCAGCACCGCGCGCCGAATGTGGCGTAGACGCCGTATGTAAACCTCAACGGGAAAGGTGCTGAAGTGGGACCAGACGCTGATGACCACCACTGTGTTGGGACCTCCTGTGAGACCGTTCAGCTCGTTAGACACATATCTCAACTCGCTGGACATGACGGTGGAGAAGCGGATGGGCGGGCCGTGGCAGCGGTACTTCAGGAGAATATTGTGCGTGCTGTCCACGGCCATGTAGGGCCCGACGTTTCTAGGACTCCGTAGGTTGAACTCCTTTAACTCTATAAAGAGTGGAATAAAAGAGATTAAAGGAAGTAAGAACGCCCAGGTCCGTTCGCTGACTCTTTTTGACTTCATACAAATTCAATCTGACCTGGTACAAAAGTGATGAGATACTCAAACCACTGCCTGACGGTGGAGTCTCCGTACATATAGATAATCCTGTTCCTCAAGCACTGTGCGATGGCAGACGACTGATTGAACTGCCTCGTCTTAACGCCACCTCGTGGCCTCCACACGTCCTCGTAGTAATAACCTGACAGCACCGCCGTAACAGGGTCAGTTTTTACCCTGCTGTTCTGCGTCTCCACTTTGTCTGACAGGTAAGAAAAAAAAGAAAAAAAAAAGAATAATATGATTAACTAATATGACCAAAGGAAAATAACATACCAACTCCAGTGGGGCCCCGAGATACGAGTTTAATCCGTTCCACAACAGCACTCGTGTCTATCCACTCATATCTAGATCCAATTTTCCCCATTAAAAATAACTAAAAACCAATTAATTTGTTCCAGCCCCCCAGAAATATACTACTAATTAATTAAATTAAAAACCTCCATCTACACATCAAAAACCTAGATATAAACAAATACAGTATATTGATAAAATAATAATAATTAATAAAAACATTTTATATTATTTTTATAAAAATGGGTAAAATAACCCATAAGTATTTTCTCGTATTACGAAAAGGTCGCTCACTCGTAACTTGGAAAACTCGTATTTCGGGGAGCTCGTATCTTGGAGCTGCACTGTCTATTGTTTCCTGTAAGTGGACGCTACCTTCCTGTGAAGGCAGCACTGTGATCCGGTCAGGTCCTGAGGCGAGTATGTGAACTTTAAGGTTAACACCGCTAGGAACAAAACAACCAAAAGGAAAAGAGGTATTATTAATAATAATAATAATAATAATAATAATAATAATAATAATAATAAATTAAAAAAAGTAATAATAACCATTACTGTTGTCATAATTATTACTGAGTACATATTTACTATTATTAAAAGACAACTCAGACATTTTGAAGCATCTGAAGTCTAATAGCTATCTTGGAGCTAACCTTTAGCTATTATCCAGTCTTAATTTTTTTTAAGGTCTTTGCAAGAAATAACAAACAAACAAAAACAATAAAAATCTGCTCCAGTGGGTTTTTTGGTCAACTTTCCTCTTGGTAGATTCTTGAAAAAGTTCAACTTGAAATTTACCATGAAAACTGACAATAAGATGCACAGAGGTGATGCGTACAGACCTCTGGAACAGCAGCGCCTCCTTGTTGGTGATGAGCTGTTTCAGGTAGCCTCCTTTAGCGTGGCTGATCCTCGTGTCGCAGCTGAGCTTCTTGGGCTTGTAGCAGTACCAGGGCTCGCCTGTGTAAAGGTCTGTGAAGTTACACAGAGGCTGCTGGTCTGGAGGCAGGCACATGTTGCACACAGTGGTCTCAACCATGTGCCCCACTTGGAACTGACTTTGGAAATACACCCGATCGG
Source organism: Cynoglossus semilaevis (assembly GCF_000523025.1). Taxonomy (NCBI): domain Eukaryota; kingdom Metazoa; phylum Chordata; class Actinopteri; order Pleuronectiformes; family Cynoglossidae; genus Cynoglossus; species Cynoglossus semilaevis. The sequence continues at coordinate 2,936,093 of NC_024322.1, read as the reverse complement.
GTCGCTGTTCCCTCAGGCGCTGCAGCACGGCTACTGCCTCACTGGAGTGCACCATCGTGATCTCCACCTGCGCAGATCCCGTCCAGAAGAGAGGGAACAGGGCGGAGTAACGTCCATTTCTGTTGTCCACCACTGCCCCTGCCACAGCGGCACCAAGCTGTGGAGAATGCAGCCTGGCCAAAAGGAAATCTCCACCGTGGTTCTTAGGACGACCGTGGAAGTCGTACATTTGGACCAACACCTCCAGCTGGCCCCCCACGTACCACGTCCTACCTTCTTCCGTGGGCAGGATGGTGAACATACTGTGCACTGGGTCACTTGTCAGGTACAGGGCAACTGGTTTGGAGCTAGGCAGCGGTCCGGGCCAGGCAATAGAGTCCAACAGGTGGCGCTCCTCCAGTTCATCTTCTGGGGAGGGTTTTTGTCCCAGGTGAGTGCAGAAGGTGCGGTTGTGATGAAATGTAGGGAGGCTGAGTGGGAGGATGGAGGTTTGAATCCTGCTCTGCAGCTGTTGCAGGGCTGAAATGGTGTGACAGTTCCAGCTCTGAGGGAAAGGAGTTTGAACATTAACATCATGTAGGAGACAGAAGCCTTAACTGTTAGTAGGGATGTCCCATATTATCAACCGATATTAGCATAATTATGTAATATCTGTAAGAATCGTTACTGCCTTTTCCTCCGACATTGAAAACCCGATAACACGATGCCTGGGTTTTGCGTCAATGACGTGTGCTCTTAAAATAGTTAACTGCCCCAGCTATAGACCAGTCAGATACCTCAGTACTCTGAAGAACTCCTTACTCCTCCTCCCGTAACTGTAATTGTTAACTCCTTTATAACACATGAACAGAACATTATGAATGTAGTAGTTCTATTTGGGGGAGGGAGGTGAAAATATCAGTTGATATCAATATCGGCAAAAACTTAATATCGGACATCCCTAACTGTTAGCGGTTGAATCATGAACATGTGTTGATGACAGTTCATCACCTCCAGAGTTTCCATGTTGTTGAGCAGGAAGACGAGTCCAAATAGGCTGAGGAACAGAAATATGAGGATACATTTGGACCGGTTTCGACACACAGTGACTCTCATGATCGCCCTTCGTTCATCCTCTTCCCTCATCGCTGTTACCGCAGCAATCATGATGTCACCTCAGTGCTCTGACATTGACAAGGAAAAGACACAGACAAATAAGCACCAATTCAACCCACTCAAGAACTGTATCATGAATCATATGAAGTCATTCTAACAATAAAACCCTGAGTAGACACAGACTCTGCTCACCTTGGTGATGGGTTCAAAGCAGAGGCTCAGTTCCGTTGTATTCCTGTGTTACAATGACAATAAAGACTATAATCCATCAATCAATCAATAATAGATGGTTTTCCGATAATCGTTATTACCCAGGATGCATCGCGCCGCTGGAGCTATAATAATAATAATATTTATTGTTATTAATATTTCTGGGAAACAAACCAGGAACTCTCAGCTCACTGCTTGCGAGGCGACATGCTAAATGCTACACTAGCGGAACACATGACAAAGAGAAAGTGCAAAAAGCCACAAAAGCCAAGACACCTGCTGACATCTATATGTAATTACAGAGCAATCCTTCCACTTATCAGAGCCAATTATATCAGCTGCTTCAGTCCCAGCTGATGACATGGTTGTCAGCATGCGTCACTGGTAGACTTCATATAAGGAATATGAAGGAAGGATGAATGGGAAAATGTAGGAAGACTTTCTTGATACAAATCTGCTGCCATCTACCAGGATGATGAAGATGAAACGACGGTTGACAACCAAGGAAACACTCAGTTGTATTTCAGTCCAGCCAATCACCTGACTTGAATGTAATAGAGAAGCGTTCATAATAAAGGCCCACGGGACTTTGAAGACTATGAAGACTGTTTGTGTGAAAGAATGGACCGAAATCACACCTGAGAAATGAATGCAACTCATTTCTCCATACACTAAGCTGTCATTACCAACAAACGCTTCTGTTGCCACAGATATGGAAGGGAGCACAAACAGCAGCACAAACAGAGCACAGCAGTTAGCACATCTAGAGGATAGGATAAAAGAAATAACAGGCGTGAATCATCGAAACAGCAAATACACCAAACGTTCCCATCTTGTTTCATATATTTCACAGGTGATGTCTGACGCTAGCAGTGAAGCTGAACTACCTAATACAACAATTCTTCTTACGCATAACGGTATCCATTTCTCCCAGTGGAGGAGGAGGAGACCGGAGAGAGCCAAAAAGGAAGCCGCAATGTGCATCCGCGGCCGAACATCAGCTACTGTGGACCGCACGGGAGGGGGGAATGTGGGGGAATAGGAAAGAGAAATACTGCTGGAAGCTGGGCATTAAGTGAGGTCGTAGGGTAGAATCAGAGTGATGTAGATGTCTCATTGCGACCTCTAGTGGTGTTCCCTGGTGTGACCGTTGCTTTTTTAAAAACTATCAGTAGGGAGCAATGTTGACCTATATTTTTGTGAGACCTTGAGTCGTGTAGAGGCAAACTTGCCATGGCCGTTTGGCTAATTCGACAATTATTTGATTTAAAAAACATTTTCACAGTTTTTTGAAACATTTCTGTGCAAACATTAAACAGTACTTCAGTTTTGACTTTTTTAACCATCAACTTTTGTGACTTTTAACAGACTTTTTGGTATTTGCTTTATTATTATTCATTGGGTTCTATTTCTAGAAACATTTTCTAACCTTTAATATGTGTTTATCTTTGCTTACACTTTAGCTAACTTAATGGTTCTTTTTTAAGACTGTTTAGTAATTTTCTGATACACTATCAGGCCATATTACAACAAATAAAATATTTAGTGAATATTTTGTTAATTTAGTAAAATTTCCTTTTTTTTACTCAGGGCAGGCCTGTTTAGTTGTATTGTAGGGCTGCTTTTGTATATTTGCTTTTAAGGTGTTGCATTAATGTTTAGAGCATTAAATCAACGGAGATTATTTTTAGCTGTCATTTCCCATTAATGTATTGGCTAATGTTGGTTGCTTCAGGAAATGCAGAGTCTAAAAACTGACCATCACTATGCTGACTAATGCTGCTGGAGTTGTTGATGAAGGAACACGCTGCAAATGATTCTTCTCCAACTGGTTGTTGAGAAATGTAAAGTATTCCTGTCTTATGCTTAGCTTTTGTAAGGGTAATTCATTTTTGTTCACTTAGCTTCTGCCATTGATTACATCAGTTGTGTCCTTCGTTTCAGCTGTGCTTTTTTGCATCACTGATGTTACATGGAAACCGACAGTATTAGGAAATTCTGACTCTTTAGTCACTGTAGTAACAACTTAAGTTCATTTGAATTTCAATTCCTAGTTTCATTTTTTTAACAAACAAGCAAACAACACTGAGTTTTGTAGAGGGAGATTTATTGTGCAATTATAGATTTTAAACCAACATTGAACAAATATTTTTCCTCATTCTGACGAAGCATCAGGAAGAAAACATGTACAACAATGCTCGTCACCACCGATATGAAATTCCATAAAACCATTCCCTCTGGACCTTTGTCCTTTCAAACGCTTTTTTAAACAGGAATCTTCAACCTTTCAATGCACCTGCATCTAAGAAAAGTCAAATATGTGAAAACATCAATAAAACAAATTAAAGAAATATTGACAACAAAAAAAAAAAGTTAAGAAATAATTTTAATGGCACAACAAAAGTAGAACTTCTCATGTCGAGGCTAATATTTGGACAAATAAAAGTGAAGTATTTCTCAATATGAAACCAACATCATGTTCCTAATTTTCTTCTTCACTCAGAACACAATTTCTGTTTTCACAGCACAGCCTGGTTTAATATTCCTCTCCTTCTTCATCCTCTTCAAATGAGTCAAGGCCCACCTCTTCATAATCTTTCTCCAGAGCAGCCATATCTTCTCTGGCCTCTGAGAACTCTCCCTCTTCCATACCCTCTCCAACGTACCAGTGGACGAAGGCCCTCTTGGCGTACATGAGGTCAAACTTGTGGTCCAGACGAGCCCAGGCCTCTGCGATGGCCGTGGTGTTGCTCAGCATACACACGGCTCTCTGCACCTTGGCCAGATCGCCACCAGGAACCACAGTCGGAGGCTGGTAGTTGATGCCGACCTTGAAACCAGTCGGGCACCAGTCCACAAACTGGATGCTGCGTTTGGTCTTGATGGCCGCGATGGCGGTGTTGACGTCTTTGGGCACTACGTCACCACGGTACAGAAGGCAGCAGGCCATGTATTTGCCGTGACGAGGATCGCACTTCACCATCTGATTGGCCGGCTCGAAGCAGGCGTTGGCGATGTCAGCGACTGACAGCTGCTCGTGGTAGGCCTTCTCGGCTGAGAGGACGGGGGCGTAGGTTGCCAGAGGGAAGTGGATGCGAGGGTAGGGCACCAAGTTGGTCTGGAACTCTGTCAGGTCGACGTTCAGGGCGCCGTCGAAACGAAGCGAGGCTGTGATCGAAGACACGATCTGGCTGATCAGGCGGTTGAGGTTAGTGTAGGACGGGCGCTCAATGTCGAGGTTTCTGCGGCAGATGTCGTAGATGGCTTCGTTGTCGACCATGAAGGCGCAGTCGGAGTGCTCCAGCGTGGTGTGGGTGGTCAGGATGGAGTTGTAGGGCTCCACGACTGCGGTGGAAACCTGGGGGGCTGGATAAATGGCAAACTCCAGCTTTGACTTTTTGCCAAAATCAACAGAGAGTCTCTCCATTAACAGAGATGTGAAACCAGAGCCCGTGCCTCCACCGAAGGAGTGGAAGACCAAGAATCCTTGCAGACCACAGCACTGATCGGCCTGGAACACAGAACAGAAGACCGTGAAAATCCAGCAACAACAGCTGCACAGCCGTAACAAAAACATACAGACCAAAGGGATTACACTCTGAACTCAAATTCAACACTTGTGATTGAGTAACGGCTCCATCTGCCTCTCCTCACTCAGTTATCTCATCTTTGACAATAGTATGAATCCAGAACAATTGTATTCTATGACCTCTTCCTGTTGCTACTGATCCCAATCTTTAGAGTTCTTAAAAAATGGAAGTTTTATTTTGTGACTAGCCTCAGTGATAAGTGGGTGTCTTTGAGCTAATGTTATCCTCAACATGTCTTCTGACAGGGCTGTTGCAGAAATATGAAACCTCTCACAAAACCTGTTGCTACTTGAAACATCATGCAGGCATGTTCTTCATTGTGTAACATATAGGATTTCTTAAATCTGTTTAGGCAGGGCCGTGAAATATCAGCCCTAATCCATGACAGCCCCATAGTCTGTGTCTCAGTGCTGCTGCAGGCTCTGGAAAATTGGGCACTTAATACGCAGCGACTCCTGACTGACCGTGGGTTAAATGTGTATGTGTCTGTGTGTGAATGGTTCTTTGTCTTCATCTATTGGTCCTGTGATAGGCTCCGTTGAAGTGTATTTTTTTTCCTTTCTCTCTTTTGGAATATGATCAATAAAGTTAAAGCCTTACCAGTTTGCGGATCCTGTCCAGGACTGAGTCGATGATTTCTTTGCCAATAGTGTAGTGACCACGGGCGTAATTATTAGCCGCGTCCTCCTTTCCTGAGATCAGCTGCTCAGGGTGAAAGAGCTGACGGTACGTTCCTGTGCGAACCTCATCTGCAAAAGTAAAGGAAGGTGATGATATCTGTGAGGACTTGGCCTTGTGCCGACACGGATTTTAAATGAGCCAGACATGAGGCCTGTTGCAGTCAAAGACCCACGTTACTTCTCACTTACCTATGACAGTTGGCTCCAGGTCGACAAAAATGGCTCTGGGGACATATTTCCCAGCCCCAGTCTCACTGAAGAAGGTGGTGAAGGAGTCGTCGTGACCTCCCACAGCCTTTTGGATGGGCATCTGTCCATCAGGCTGGATGCCATGCTCCAGACAGTACAGCTCCCAGCAGGTGTTGCCCATCTGGACACCAGCCTGGCCTACGTGGACAGAGATGCATTCACGCTGCAGGTGGAAAGGGAGAAAAGTTGATGTTTTTTTTTATTCAAATCTTCCACCAGGTGGAGGCAAAGGCGTGTTTAGTGGGAAACCAGATTTAGACCAGCTGTCCCTGGATTTTATGAGTCTGTCAATGTGCACCTCTCATGAACTAAAATGGCAGACTGGTGGTAGATAACAGCCAAGAGAGAAGGCAACGACCTGTCTGTCAGACCAGTTCTGTCCTCAAACTACTAACAGATGGTTAAAGTGAGATAAGATTAAAAAAAAAAAAGTTAAAACCAAACTCTGGTTTGCCAAACTTGTGTCTTTGCTCACTACTAGGTGAAGCAATACAATCTGTACATTTCCATTTAGGCAACATGTCTGTTTGCTATTTTTACCCCTTCCCCCTTGCACTTTGACCCTTCAGTGGGAACAAACAGATGGGGGTAAAGGCATAACTGCAGCAGAAGGAAACGCATTAGAGCGAGTTAAGTCTGTTGAATGTTGTTAGGTGGGATTCTCTGCGGTTCAACAGAACACCATTGCGCCACTGTCTTGAGAGAAACTGTGACCCTGACCCCAATACACCCCAACCACAACATCCTGGTTTAGAAGGCTTCTGTGTTGTGGCTATTTTGGGTTCCTCATGTTAACCTGACACCGAGCAGTGAAGGCTGACTGGCCGTATGAGTAAACAGGGTCAAGTCATTCACCAAAATAGTGGTTGCTCCCTGGCAGACATTCTATCTTGTTATGTGGAAATTCAACATTAAGGCCCAAAGAGAGACTCTAATGGAAACTTTCTCCTGCTAGACAAATGATTTTAGTTTCTGCGACACAAAGGAAGTAAATGACAAAATCCAAGGCTGAACAACTACTGCA
>NC_024322.1:2924985-2929221 GCF_000523025.1 Cynoglossus semilaevis | reverse complement strand
CCTTAGAACCTGTCAAGGTGTGTCTGACTCTGTGACGTGGGTAAGGAAGTGTCAAAAGAAGTCTCTGAAGATAAAGGACAGTAGTGATTGGATGGGAGCTTCATTTTGAGGTCAGCAGACATAAGGCGGAAGAATGATTTAATCAGAGTAAATTCCGACTAGTCTAGAACAGAACATAAATGTGTTCCTGATCATAAGGTGCCAGTATGAGATAGCAATAGAAGCTCAATAAATAAATACACACAAAAAAAATCTACTTATCTAAGAGAAATACACAAACACTGCATTTTAACTAAAAGGCTTTTTACAAGCCTCCTATTCCAAATGTATCCTCAAATAAAACAACAACTTAGAATGAGTTGTCAAGTTGATGACAGTAATTCCAAACTACTTTTTTTTATAGTCAGTGAATGAGAGATAGTTTTGCCACTGCAAATGGTCACAGCTACTGCACTGGTGTATTTGATTAAGGAGCGTATGGTGTGGTGTCCTGTCCAGAATAACAACCGTTCGGCCTTACTGACAAATGCTAACAAAGCTGTGTTTACATTACGCAGTGTCAACAGAACAAAAAGGTGTGTGTGTGTTTTATAAAAACTGGAAATAGGAGACTTAACATGCAGACATTTACACTTAAATAAAATCTCATTAGCAATTTAAATGTAAAAACTCATAGTGCGAGCAAACTCTTTATCCTTTCACAAAGCCTTACTTTTGCTAAGGTCTGTATGGTAGGTACAAGTCAGTGTAGGACTGAAATGTAGTACATTTGTATCCTACCCACTTCCTGCTCCAATGTCAATAAAAAAAACCCAACAGTTTTACATAAACGTTGACTGCATGTTTATATTCAGTGTTGCAGTGCCTGTGGTTAAGGGTGGTTTATTTAGGAGTTTGAATGGCTACAGTGTTTATATAGGGTTTGCCCAAGTGCAGGACACGGCTTTACGGAGTGGGAGTCGACCAACAGCTGCCATGTCCATAGGAGCAAGAAATGCTGATTTTGCCCAAGGGAGATTAGCCCAGAGACTCCGAAAAATGCGAAACATCTGTTTCAAATAATGCAGAAGTAGACTGGCAACTTCTGTGGAAAATTTTGTGTATAAAAAAAAAAATCATACTTAACTTTTGTCTGTAAATTACAGAGCCTAAAACAAACTTTAGATGTGTCTGTAAAGAGAGTAAAGACACCTTTGTGCATTCATGGTGGAGAGGCCATAAATCAAGCAACAGGAAAACTAACTGGAGACATCTGGATCTCTGAAAGTGTGCCAAACATGTACCATTCTTTGATTGCAGTGGAAACACAGACAGACATTATAAGTGTGGGTTTTGTTTTTTTAATTTATGACTATGATTATTCAGTCGCACATAGTAATTTATCCGTATCCACCGTGACATGTGGTGTCACTGTTTTAGTCAAATCTTGTGAGCCACATGTCAAGCTAGTATTTGGTAACGACATTAAAAATGCCAGTTTAATTTTGGAGGGAAAATAATTTCCTGCTCTCGACAAACACGCCTCTCAATCTGATCTGACTTGTTGATGGATTTTCTTCAGAGACACACCCAACATTCCTGACAAACGCCAACATCGATTAAGTCTGAAGGATGACACGCTGAATGCAGCAGGGAAAATCTAGCATTGCCAGCACTACTCGGTAAGAGCTTTAAAAAAGTGATACTTCTGTCCCTTTAAAAGTGAGCGTTTCTTGCCTTTTTTTCTGCTGATTTGCCTAAAGTGCAATCCTAATCATCAGCACCTGCTCGGCTAGGTCAGCAGCCAGCTCAGCTATCCTGTCACTCACTGATTCAACGATCTATTTCTGACACTGGGGGCGGTAGCGGCCATATTCAGGTCACAATTACTGTGTCACTCCGCATTCTGACGCACTTTTAGTCCTCTGGCCATAAAAGATTCCTTCAAACGGTAACACTGACAGAAGTATATCCGGAAAATAAAGGTAATCTTACCATTTTTTTCTCGTTGGTTGAAGCGCCTTTAAACAGTAAAACGACTGGTTCTGAGAAGACTGTTCTCTCACAGCAGACGACAATGTGGTCCGAGTGAGTGGGTAATGACTGGCGGGAGAGGGCTTGTCAGACTATATCTATCTACAGGCCACGCCCATACTGCTGCGCTATAGCACACAAACTGTTCAGTGTGTGCCCTCTGGTGGTTCCTATAAAAAGTGTTACCACTTTCAGCAAGTCACTGGCGCCGCCATATTCATACTGCAGGATACAAGCTAACAAAGCTAGGTAAATGGAGAGAGTTCAACCTTAAACTCTCCCCAGTAAATGGGAGAGTTAAAGGTTGAGCTCTTAAAAAACGAATTAAGGTATTATATAGAATCTGAAAAAAATCTAAAAAATGAATTAAGGTATTATATAGAATCTGAGTTGTCTAAATGGATACACATCTAATATTGCTAGTTACAATATTTTACAGTAACTTGTGAAATTGCAATATTCTCACAGAATATTAGATACATTGTTAAAATAATTAAAACACACTTTATATCAAAACGCTTTATTTCAGCACTGAACACAGCAAAATGGGAATCTTAAATATGTATAATATAACTGTTAGCATTAAGAGTTTTTTTCTGTAGCTGGAATTATTTCAAAATAGCACACATACATAAAAAAGCCATTAGACAATAAGTTAATACATCTTATATACACACAAGGAATGAAGAATTGTTTTATCAGACAGATTAGGTCAACAAATAATACATTCATAGTTAACATATGTGATCAGCTGTTTGCCATGTGAAATTCTTGTTATTTATTGCTTTATACTCTTATAGTTTAATATTAATGTAGTAGATATCCAAAAGGTAAGTTTAAAGAAGTTTCAAACTGTGTGTGATCATCAAAAATGTTATAATTCTATATTGTTTGTTTTATATACTTGGGTTCAAACTGAAGTGCAATAACTTGAGTTGCAGCATTAAACACCCTGGCATCCTTACTGTTACACTTTCAGATGAAAACAGATGAAAACTCTTACGCTGCTATGAATAGAAACATCTTACATACAATCACCGGGACTGTGTCTTTGAATGCATATGAAAACTAGAGTCTTCCAAATATCAATACTTCACCAACAGCCTTTTACACTTAGAGCCTATCACAGGCCGGCTATATGGGTGTGTCAGAGTAAGTGCAGGCACAGAGGCATTATCATCACATAGCAACAATATAGTAGAAAGGCTTCACATTTTGGAGTCTGTAGAAGTTGAATTCTTGAAATAACTGTGCTTTATTTTAAAAGATGTATCAGTAGCCAATTATATCACTAAGCTTGGATGGAAGCAGCAATGCGGCATTGCATTGTTGTTTTCTTTTACTGATGGGCAAGAAGAGATGTGATCTCATGAATGTCAGTAACTGTTTTTGTATGTTTCTAGATTTTTAGTAAACAGTGAAAATAGTGTTTTCAAACGTGGTCTTAAACTGTAACAATGTTGTGGACAGTGAGTTTTTACCGTAACACATTCACGCATTAAACAAAGGACTCAATCTTGTAACATGGCCAACACTGTCTTCCTCTGTTTCTTGTGCTTTGTTTTCTTTCTGTTGTGGCTCTATTTTACCAGGTGACACTGGAGCAGACACCTGTGGTGTTTCTGTTCTGTCACTGCACGACTCCTCGGCCTCCTCATCCCTCTGCTGTACAGAGGAGAGGTACTGCTCCAGCAGACTGCAGTCTGAACTCTCTACACCATCACCACTGTCTACAATACAGCTACGAACAGGGCTCATTGTTCGCACCGTCTTCAGGGAGTCTTCTGTCCCGCTGCTCCGGAAGCTGTCCTCCAACACCACCTGTTGACCGCTTGTCGACTGGAAGCCCGAGTCTGGGAAGGAGACTTCTGAACTGTGTGGGTTTGTTGTACTTGAGGTGACAGGGTAGGAAGCGTTACATTGTTGTGGAGGTGAAACTTGGACCAGAGCAGCAGACTGAGTAACATGAGCCAGCTGCTGCTCCACAGACTTCTTCCACTGCTGCATGGACTGGAGCTGTACACCGAGGACACAAAAGGGTTTGTAAAATAAACAGCTCACATACGTGTTTTGTAAAGAAAAACATAAAGTCTGTTTGGACCCAGTAATGCAGTAGCTTAAATGAACTTACATTCATGGAGACAGTGAAACAAATTACCTATATTTACCAAGATAAGTACTGTTGCATGTTAAAAAAATACTGACCTCTTTCCACAGAAACTT
>NC_024322.1:2905534-2924945 GCF_000523025.1 Cynoglossus semilaevis | reverse complement strand
ATACTGCTTTTCCACACTGCAAATACACCAGATAATTAATATAAATAGAACCATTTTAGACATCCAATAAAAACAGGAAGCAGCCATATGCAGCTTTTCAGTTTTCTTTACCTATCAAGCTTCTCATATAGAAACAGGATGTGTTCTTGCATCCTGCGTTGGCGGATTTCGCTTCGCACTTCTCTGGCTATGGGGTGACCAAATCGAGTGTAGTGTCCCTTCCACCAGGACTGTATTTTGACTGCCGCCCTCTCCATGTCCACTGATTTGTTGACACATGTACCAGCCTGTGCTTCCTGCTTAGTTGTCTCTTTCACCTCAGCTTTATAAAAATCTGTGGATTTTTCCAGTTCATCTTGTTGCATAGAATCTCTGGGACCAGGAGAGGCAACTATTCCGGCTGCACCCGAAGTTGCATCATCTTCAACAACATTCCTCTCTTGCTTTTCCATTAGTGGAGAGCAGTGCTTCTTGCCCGTGGTGTGGTTCTTGGTCTGAGCCGGTCTCTTTGGTGCCAAGGAATCTGGTTCAAATGTCTCTGTTTCATCTTCACTATCAGACTGGAGCGTTGGTGGCTCCAGATCAGACTGGACAGGGAGAAAGGTGGACTCTGAAGACAGAAGTGTGTCCTGGAGTTTTTCTTCATCGGTCTGAACATCCTCCAAACACATATGCTCCTCGCTGATCCTACTGCTGCCAACTACTGGCAACGGTGTGTGGGAAGAATCGCAGCTAACCCACGTATTGAACTGCACGACTGGCTCTGTAAAAATTAACATCAAGACCATTTAACAATAGCACATGGAGAAGACAAGATATACACATAGTAAAAAAAAAACATTGGAAATTCTTCAGCAACCTTTACCAAGTGATATTTTAAAATAATAAGATTCTACATTAGAATACAACAAAGTTTTGTTTGAGTCACTTTGGTGTGTATTTTTGTTCATTTCCACCCTTGTTTGATATTCATCTCAAATATAAAGATTATAGGTCTCATCAGAAATTGTAATGTGTGAAATTAAATAGTTTGGCGTTGTTTATCTTGGAAAACTTCAGATTCTTACTGAAAAAAAATGTTGATACAAAAGCTGTTTTTTTATGTGTCAGACTATGAATCTCTTGTACCTGTCTCTGGGACTGATGGAGCTGCAGCCGGTCCAGATGCAGTGTCACATTCTCTGCTTTCTTCTTTTTGTGTTACATCTGAAGGACTGTGCTTCTCTACATTGAGATGAGTTGGACGAGGCGGACTGGGACAGATTGCCTGAGCCTGCTCCAACAGCTGTTTTTGGTGAAACCTAAAATTCAGCACAGAAAAAATCATCAGACTATATCAGGACAGAGCTGTTTGTTAAAGGAGTTTCTGTGTTCAAAGTCAAAGTTTACCTCTGCTTATTCAGGATCCTCTCCAGCTTAGCATCTTCTGCGGTTTCCAGAGCTGGTGATGAGGTCAAAGGGCAAACAGTAGCAAGGTACTGAACAAGCTGCACATGCTGACCTGGTCGATATGAACGCCCCTTTCCTTGACTGTACAGCCACTCAGCTTTCAACCTGGCATTGTGTCCATTGCAATCACAGTTTACTTATTAAAACACTGTGAACATTTGTAAATCATAACAATTAATGTCAGACAGCCAACCAGTGTACACACCCTTCTTTCTGAGATACTATGTAGCCGTCAAGGACCTTTAAATTTAGGCACCAACTCATAATGTAAGGCCGGTAGTCAAATCCTGGCAGAGAAGGAGTGGCCAAAACACAGGGATTGCTCATGATCGAGAGCTGCTCCAGTTCAAGGAGAGAAGCCAGGTATGACACCTGTGGAGCAAAACAGACGACAAAAATGACTAAATGAAACACTAGATACAATTAAAATGAAAATCCCTGTTAATGTATGACGATATTAGAAGATATTTACTTCATTGAGATCTCTAATCTCATTTTCTGCCAATGAGAAAATGGACAAGTGATTAGGCAGGTGAGTGGGAACAGTTCTGAGCGTGGTTATGTTGTTTCCATGGAGCAGGAGAGTCTGGAAAAAAAGAAACACTTTCATCACATTCTTTCAAAAAGAATATTTGGTGGTAAATCAGAAACCACCAGACTCACCTTCAGTGCCACCAGTTTATTTATATCACCAAGGGCTGAAATGTTGTTGTCAGACAGGTCCAGGTGTTTGAGGGAAACACAGTTGTTGAGTTGCTCAATGACCTGTGTAATCGGTGTAAAAGGAATAAAGCAGTAGAGGTGGTAAGTGATAAGATACTCTTGTGTACTTGATGAATATCTATCATTAATCTGAGTGTAATTACACTTTGATAAATTGCTGCTAAACACTTAGGTTTTTCTGAACCACTAGCTGCTCTGGAGGTTAGTAAAGAAAGAGATATTTTTTCTCCCACCTTTATATTGTTACCAGACAGGTTCAGCCACGTCAGGTGAGGGAGATCTCTCAGCCCCTCGATGTAGCCAATACTGTTATTGGGAAGATTGAGGACTCGTAGCTCCGTCAGCCGAGACACTCCCATCATTCTCACCAAACGGTTGTTTGCAACTGAGAGCTGAGGAAAGATGGCTCGAGCTTAGTACCGATGTATACACCGAGGCACTTGTGAGTATTTTATTATATTTATGTTTGTATAAAAAGAGCAATGATAAAGAAGTATATCTCGGTGTTGGTTCAACCTGCTGAAGGCTTGGGCTCCTTTCCAGATGGTCCAGTTTCATGATATGGTTGCGGTCCAGGATGAGAGTGTGAGTGTCTTCAGAGCAGGTGAAACTGGACTCAAGCTTCTGCAAACCCCGGGCAGAAAGATCCACCACAGGTCCTTGTGAGAGGACAGTATATATAAGTTTTGGTGGATTGTTCATCAATATTACCAACAACACCACTGACCAAATGTGGAGACTAACGCTGCATCAGTTCTGCACAAGGACAAATCGGTTTAGTGTCATCAGGGTCATAGCTCCGGTGAGAAGGTTTTGATCTCAGTGGAAACATTTTAGTGAAGGATGGCTTAGTCCTTTATTTTGGGGATGGTAACAAATAACACACAAATAAGTCTGACACAGCGTTGTAAACAACAGGGCTAAGCTGAGTCACGCTGAACTGATGTATCACCACCTCACAATGACCAGCCTTTTCAAAAACAACAAGCCCAACTATGTATAAAATTTTCTGCACCAGTTTAGGACTCAAACGTTCTTTGGAACGTTTTAGTTAAAAGTTCAGCTTACATTTATGGCACATGTACACAATTAAATGGCGATGACATGAGATCAGGTGAAAGCGTGCACCAATGCAGAAGGTCACATACAGGAAGTGCCCAGCACTATATTTTGTACCTCTATCTGTTCCTTTTTACATGTACTTTACGATACAGGAAATTGAATACAAAAATATCCAAATCCTCAGCTCTCTTTATTTTTTATGTAGGTGCCAGGTGTAAAATGTATGTATGTAGTTTATACATACGAATAGGTGTTTTTTATGTAGGTGCCAGGTGTAAAATTTATGTAGTTTATACATACGAATAGGTTTATTGTTATGACGGACAAAAGACAAGTATATTATAAATCTTAAAGAAAGCAATGTCTACGGTATACATTATATATTTTGATGCCAACTCAAAAAATGTGAGTGTGCCTTAAATGTCAAAGTTTAATACGATGGTCGGTGAATGATTTGTTACGGAATTTTGTCTGTAGCTAACGGCTCCGCTCAGTTGATCCATGGCCAGCTAATGTTAGCTTACCTAGAAACACAGCACCTGCCGAACAACAAACCCAAATATTTACTGTTTACCTGACTAAACAACCAAAGGACTACTTACCCGCATTTCTGTCTAACTTTAAATCTGATACCCCCATCCTTCTCCTACCAAACACAAACACTGAACGTTTGCTAACAACTCTGTCTGTTAACGACAGATCAGTGCGAAACGTCAAACCTAACCCGAGAAGAATTGTGGGAAACTGAGTTTAGACGAACTGCATTCAGGATAATAATTGATTATATCCTGGTTTAAAAAGACTACAACTGGCTTAGTTTACTACAGCGCGCCTATGTTTACAAAACCCGCCAGTAAGATTAAATGAGTAAAAATTAAATTAGTATAAAACTCTGTTTTAATTTTACAATTGTGTTATAAAACTTTTAAATTGTAACATAGTAAAGCTGTCTAATATTAAGCAGATGATTTGATAACATTAATGTGGAATTGGCATTTAATGTCAACAGCATTAGGGCTTAATTTTTAAGAACTTTTTTTTATTCTTGCCGTACTTTTTCACTGCATTTTCGCTAATAGTCTGATTTATTGATCAACACATTACGATTTTAAATTAATTTTAACAATTTGCAAAGCCTCGTTCAGCTTACAAAGCCTTGTACATAGTTTTAATAAAAACATGGGTGACTGAGACAAATGTTTTACGCAACCCTTTTGTGGTCATAAGTCCAAAAATAAAGTTTAAAACAATCTTTAAAAACTTGCCATATGTGCACACAACGTCAATTGTATTAAAACAAATGACTGTGTATACAAAATGGTAATTGGCTTTCAACAACGTCATCTTTGATTTTTTTTTTACACAAGAATCAGTACGTTATATACATTAAACGTCTTAAATATATTTAATCTTGCAAATGTTTTTGTTTATTGTTTTGTTAAAAAAAAAAAGTTTAGGTGGACTTCAATACGTCTGAATTCGGTTTCCGCTTCCGTCATCTTTCTTTCCGGTTTTGTGCCCTCTCGTAGCCATCATGAAGTGAGTGAACGCAACACGATCAAATACCATCTTTGTTCTTTAATAAATATTTTTAACATGTTACCGATTCAGAAAAGACGTTGATGCCCATATCTTTTGGTGATGTCCAATATTTGTTGTTTTCAGGGTCGAGTTGTGCAGTTTCAGCGGGTATAAAATATACCCCGGCCATGGCCGTCGATATGCCAGGATAGACGGAAAGGTAACCGCAAACTGCCGCAATATTACCGTTCAGTCTTATCAGTAACCATGTCGTTGTACATAAAGCCAATCCGGTGGAATTCGTGTTTTCGTATGTTCACAAATTGTATTTGTTTACTGAATTAAATGCTTGGAGGCCGAGTCTACTCTGAAGCTACTGTAGTACGCTAAAGTTAGCCACAAGCTAACCTTTAGCAGCCTAACATTTTATTAGGTGATTCACTGTGCCTGTCTTACAGAAAGGTTTAGAGTGAGGTTTATTGCGATATTATTATTGGACAATGTGGGTAAAGATATGGTGTTGTTGAGAAGTTAAATAGGTAACTAAGAGTACGACTTAGAATATTGACATCTGTGGGCACACTCATTTCGTTACAATGCAGCTAAGATAAATTAATTTTCACTATATCACAATTATTCTGTGGAAATTGATGCGATGTGATTGGCTCCCACCATCATTTATTTCACCCATATAAATGACTAAACTAGGCTGATTGTATTTGTCCGATTTATTTTTTATTAATTGACTAATTCTATAAAGGTCTTTCACCTTGACAAAAATATCAAAAGATAAGTCACTGAAAATCAATTAATTCAGGTGAATAATTGATGTGTTGATATGAAAGTCATGAGGTAAACATTGTGACC
Organism: Cynoglossus semilaevis; assembly: GCF_000523025.1. Taxonomy (NCBI): domain Eukaryota; kingdom Metazoa; phylum Chordata; class Actinopteri; order Pleuronectiformes; family Cynoglossidae; genus Cynoglossus; species Cynoglossus semilaevis. The sequence goes on along the minus strand of NC_024322.1, from coordinate 2,919,323 downwards.
AATCAAAGATTTTTTTTCTCCTTAGGTGTTTCAGTTTCTGAACGCCAAGTGTGAGTCTGCTTTCCTGGCCAAGAGGAACCCCAGACAGATCAACTGGACTGTGCTGTACAGACGCAAGCACAAGAAGGGCCAGTCTGTAAGTACTGGGTACAAGAGAAGGAAGAATTGATGTTAGGTCATTCTGTACCCTTTTCTTTCTCTAAGGCACTCATATGGTCTTTGGAATGCTTTTTGTTAGCTTTCTTGCTAACACCAAATTAATTGTAATCCTTGTATAAACCCCTGGCTGTAGGTGAATGGTGTGCACAGTGTTGGTCTGTGTGATGTGTTGTTGTCTAGCTGTGTTTTGCAGCCGGGCAGCACCGCTCACACTGCACCTACAGCCACAGAATACATGGAGATCATAGTACTGGCCCGAGACGTCTTTGACATCTTCTCCTTTGGCCAGCCTCCAAACTCTCCAACAGGCTACACAATTAATCAGTATTCTGCCCCCAATGTTAGCAGCCAGGAATCTGTAAATAAGTAATGTTTCAGTATAAATTAATCTTATAATATCTAATTTATTAGATGGTTTAAATCGTTTTTAAAAAGTTATGGGAATTAATTAGAATCTGAAACTGTTGGATTTCAAGAAAAATGGTGTATACAGTGCAGAATATTGCTGAAGATCATCAGTTTTATAATGTGCTAAATAATCCACTCTAAAGTAAAAGAGCAACAGAGACTTCAGCATAACACAGTTGAGAGTTCTGTAACATTAATTAATGTTTTTCCTACCCGTCTTTAACAGGAAGAGGTGGCAAAAAAGCGCACCCGCCGCACTGTCAAATTCCAGAGGGCCATCACTGGGGCCTCCTTGGCTGAGATCATGGCCAAGAGGAACCAGAAACCCGAAGTCCGCAAGGCCCAGAGGGAGCAGGCCATCAGGTATTGCCGCAAATATTCTAATCTGGTTTCACCTGCTTCAGAAGCTGCTGAAAATATGTTGAATGTAAATGTAGGGTAGGGGGATAAACTATTCCTAACTTTTCTGAAGAGTCTTGGTTGTGTTCTTTGCTACCTTTTATGAACAACTATGGTTTGTGTGGACAGAAAAGACTAGATTAAATGATTACTTGTCATTTCCATCCTGACTTTATATATTTATTCTTTCTGGTTGATCTATATTACTTGATAAATTCTATTTAAATTTTAAACCATTTTTATTTCTTCTTAGAGCTGCCAAGGAGGCCAAAAAGGCTAAGCAGGCAGCTAAGAAGCCCCCTGCAACCAGTGCAAAAGTAAGTGTGTTCTGTATGATTATATAGTTCTGAGCTACTTTTTTTAAAAATTAATTGTAAATGGTGTCTGTGTACAAGACAGTGTAGCTTTTAAACCATATAAATAAGAGAGAATTGATTTTCTTTTGCAGGCCACAACCAAGGCTGCACAGAAACCCAAGATCGCTAAGCCCATGAAGGTCAGCGCACCCCGTGTTGGTGGAAAACGCTAAACCTGACTCTTTGTTTATGGTTGTGAATAAAATTTTGTGGTAAACCATCATTTGTATGCCCCTTTTTTGGTTAGTCCATAACAGCCAATTCGACTTCAAGCTTTTTGCCGAAACCCATTTGTTTACACAGGGTAATACATGAGAGCAGTTCTGTATAAACAGTGGTGATGACTGAATATGACACTGGTGCAGAAAGGATAACCATACTTACAAAATATTTCAAATATTAATGAAATGGAAATAAATGGTACAGATTAACACAATGTAATCTGCAGTAAAATTGTACTATTTTCTTGTCAAGACAGGTGATGGAACATCCATACATGTGTGTTTTGTTGGGAGGAAAAATTAAAGTCAGTTTACTCCGACCGTCTGAGTATCGGCTAGACTAGACTTGGATTAAAAAGAAAAAGTGTGGAGGATTCCTGTTCTGTCACCAATAGGATGAAATAAAATCCATTCAAGACATGTATTTTTCGTCTGTAGTTCAGATTTTGGTCAGAAGAGGGCGCAAAGTTCCACTTATTCTTTGGTCTATCCAAGTTTAATTAGACGGCTTTTAATCAAGACAATTTAATTGAACGTTAACATTAAATATGTAATTGATGACAATTTATTGTCATCAATCTTATACTCAATGAGCAAAAATACTTTTGGATTTTGGGGAATTAAACATAGACTTATTTCCCCATGAAATCAGTGACTCTGAAAGTCATGGAGTCATTGAAACTTGTAGAGGTGAGCTGCTGTTTGTATTGGAAACAATGGCTCACGTGTGAACTGCTGCCAGGGACACAAATAGCCACTCTCAAAGCCTCCTGCATTTACTGACCATCACAGTTATAGACATTGAAGGGCTGAGTTCATCGAGGAGAAACTGGAATTATTTAAATGATAGGATAAAAGAATTCTGACTCCACTTGGTGTTAACAATATTTATTAGCATTTTACAGCCATTTCACAGCCACAGAGCCATAAAGATCAATCTTGAAAGTGCCATTGTTTTTAAATGGCAGATCAAGAAAAAGGAGTTTAATTATTGCTAAAAGTGACAAAGAGATCATTCAGTGTACAGACAGTCAAAAAAATCACTCTATTCTCTTCTGTTAAAAGCAACAAGGCATCATCAGTAATGATTAAATATTCAAATATTAAACTGGTTTAGCTCTGTAGTCATTACAGATCTTAAAAAAAAATCTGCACAGATTGTAATTTGTGTGGCACTGATGAGAACTTACAATCAGTGAATTCTAGTTTCTTCTATAAATGATCAACTACAGGAAGAAAAAAAGCTATGAATCATAAATTAGGATTAAAACACAGATTAAAAGACTTAAAGAAGCCAAAAGGATGCTGACAAATTTTAAATAATTTGATAAAAATCAGAGATTGATGATGCTGTCGTTCACGTTAGCGTTCCTCAGCACGTTGAGGAGTTGATGTCTGAGGTACTAGGTTTAGTTACAGGTGATACAAATCCACAACTTCCCGACAAACTACTAATGTACTAGTTACTGTTAAAAGCTAAATTCCAATGTAACAAACATACAACCACTACATGTGCGTTGATGACATCAGTTCTTGAGCGTTTGTTGACTAGAGCTAAAAATGTCCTCGTACTTTTTTAATTGCTGTATTGAATGTCCTGAGGAAATTTGGAACTTTGGGAAAAGTTTACTTCCTGCAGGAACAATAGGTTTAAAAATGATACTACTATGATTATGGCCTGGACATACTGAGATGGTGGTGTTGGAGGTGCAGCAGCAGATGGGTGGATGTCCGCTGTCAAGTCTCCCTTTGGATCCAACTCTGTGGTAACAGGATTTACTCAGGAGTCTGCAGCAGCAGCAGCAGCAGCTTTAGCCTGTGCCTTTTTTTCCTGTTCATAACTTTAGCAGAACAAAAAAAAAGTAAAGTGATTTTAAAGTTGCAAACATTCAGTCTCTTTCATTTGCTGATTTATTATCATGTGCATGCTGTAACAATTCCCTGAAAATATACTTTTCCAAGTAAGATTAAGAGATGCTTAAAGTCACTGCAGATTATATTTTACTGTTTAAATTATGCATAAAAACACATTATTATGGAAAATAAGCTTCACGATACTGACGAATCATAAGGATCCCCACATGGATCTCAAAATGCTGTTACACTTTGAGGTTTTCTACCCAGGAAATGGAACAGTTACTGCATGAAAAAAAGAGAAATCACTGCTTTCTAACATTCTATATCACTTTTTTTGTTGCTGACTGACTGTTGACTTATTTTACAGTCCTATATATCTGACATCCTCTGCTCTATGCCCTGGTTTATCTGGGCTGTCTGCCTGTTTTATATCTTTAATAACCTGCTCTTGTTGACCTGAGGTGTTTTACAACTGTTCTTGGAAAAGTTCTTTAAGGACATATAAGGAGGTTAAAACCTCTGACTTGGAGGTTACAATATTTCTGTTTGAGTCTGCATGTAGGGCAGATGTATAAGACAGGCTTGATAAACGCTCTACTATGGAACCATAGTTTGAAGCTGGCGATGATTAGGGCCACTAGGAAAAAAAAAATACCCGTAATACCTAGAGGTAGCTCTAATGAAGAGGTGTACGTCCAGGATTTGTTTTGCATTTTATTTAGCACATACTTTTCTCCTTCATTGCCACGTAGAGAATACACCCAAATCAGTTATTATGTGTGATCATGTGATCCTTCCTGGTTATTGATCATTAACTGACACCTCCAGGTCAGTTGATTAAACATTCTCTCCTCCATTTCCCTTGTAAGTCTCCACAAACCTCCAGATCCTGTAGAGCTGAGAGGCTCCGGCACAGCCAACAAAGAAGTTGACGGCAAACAAGTTCCAGTTCTTGGGGATAATGACCAGAGAGTACCTGGACCAGATGAGGCCTGATGGGTTAAAAAAAAAAAAACAGATGATGAGGGTCAAGGTTGGGAACCAGATAAAGTTTGTTTGAAGAGACATATTGCAAAAGTGGAAGCGTCAGTGAACCTTTGACACAGATTCATCATAGAATAACTACAAAACAGTACAAAAAAAAAAAAAGCATGTACAGTAAGTGTCTTTATTATTCACCTAGTGCTACTTTATTAACTAGACTGCTGTTGTTATTGGTAATTGGTATTAATTGCCAGTGTGTAACATAATGAGCACTGTAACATCTTGTAAAAACAAGATGTTACATTGCTCATTATGTTACTGTGTGTGAGTATTAATGAGAGAAAGTGAACTGAGGAGGGAGCAGGGAGTCAGAGACCACTCATATTAACGTCATCATTGAATGACAACAACTCTGTAGTGGTTAAGTGTTTACATGTAAATGGTGCGTATTTGTAAAATAATCTCAGAACTTTTTGACTTACCTTCATACAAAACCACACTTTAAACAACGATTATTGTGAAACTAACAAAGCTTCATCTCACCTGTGGCTGTCAGCACTGCAGACTGGGAGGTGCTGAGTTTATCTGCTGGTCGAGTCATATCAGCCAAACCAGCTCCAACCAGACCCTGGAGGACAAAAAGACATTACTGTCTGTGCTGTGGTAACGTTATCAACTTTATTTACTGTACAATACACCATCTTATTACCAAATTTCACACACTAGAACCTTTTAACTCTCCTCCAGCGTTCATGTCAAATCACACTGTCACCAACTGTAGCGTTTTCACATGCATAGAGAGCGTAGCCACCAAGCTTAAAAGCTGCATCACTGCCTCAGGCTTCACTTACAAACAAATACAGAGAGACTCGTAGTGAATCAGTTTTAAATGAGAGCAAAACTGTGTAACTGTACTTACCCATTTAAACACTGGAGCCCAGAAAAAAACTGTTTTAGGACCTGCAATGAAGTTACCAATACAAAAAATTAATTAATTGGCAAAGAAACAATGTGTGTTTTTGCTGTGTTTAACTGCATGGTTTCCCTTTTCAAGATTGCTAATTTTAGCACAAGGCATCAAGTAAAACTGAAAGAACCAGATGGTCATATCATTCAGGGAAACAAAACTTCTCGCATGTCTAAAAAGTTAGCCAAGAAGTAGCTAAAAGTAAGCTACAAAAAGTAGTCAAAAATGTACCAAATGAGATATATTCAAAGAGGTAACTGAGTACTGGTCAATAATTTTAACTAAGATTCAAAATAACAAACACCAGCCTCAGCTAAACTGTACTTAACATGAAAAACCTTTACAAAAAGAAAACAAAATTAGCCTACAGTAGGAATTCCCAAAGTGTGGTGGGAGCTGCACTACTGTGCTTGGAATTCGGATTTTTACCTCACATGAGGTATAAATAAACATTGCCTTTGTATATTTTAAAATCAAAAGCTGACATTTTATGTGTGTTCTTGTCATTTAAACATGCTGTTTTTATAAGAAAGCTTGTTGCAAATACCTTGACCCACTCAGTTTCATATATAACAACCAAGGACATGTCAACATCACAGTGACAACATTCCACTGTGTGTTTTTAAACTACCGGGTGGAAAATGTTATATGCCTGCAGTCAAAAACCCAGGGAGACGGAAACTCCTAAAAAACCTGCTGATCTGGAACCAGCTGTCACCATGTTTCTGATCACCACAGTGGGCTGAACTGTTAAAAGGACACTGTGTAGCTGCTAATCACATCTGAGGAAGATGACTGTGGGTCAACTCCACCATCTGTGTTGTTACCAAGGCCTGGGACAATAATTAATAAATCCACATATATCAATAATCGCACGATAAATGAAAATAAAGATGCTCATTTTTGTGGCCTCCATAAATTTCAATGTGTGTTTTCTTGTTTCTCGCCTCCAAACATGCTGGTTGAAAAACATTAATGAATATTCTTTAACAAAACAATGTGCGTTTTAAAACACGTACACTGAGCTGCTTAGTAGGTCAGATTCCCCTATACAGCAATATGCAACAACCACATACACGCACAAAGTTTCTCAGACCCAAATCATTGTTTACTCTCTCCAGAGTGTAAAAGGCAACACGGTTTTTCTTTGCCTATGACATGGTGTATAATGTCACTGTATTTAATAATTATAATATCTAATAATGGAAGTAATAGAACTTAAATTAAATTATGGCTACATGTAAGTGGACACTACAAACTCATAATATGGATTTGTCTATGTCTGTGGAAACTTTACAGAAAGGTGTTACACCTTTTCCAAGAGACTACACATTCAATAATTGTCTAAAGCACCATAAAACATGAAATCATCAACCAGGCTGACAATCATCTATGTCTGTTACAACTTGTGGCATACTTAGTTTTTTTTTGGGCAAATTCTTTATTTTTCTTTCTTTCTTTTTTTAACTTTGCTAACTCCAGGCTATGCTATGTATTGGCAAATTGTAGCTGATGTCTGGTTGGTTTCTACTTATTTTTTTTCATTTTTTTTGACTAAATTGCAGTTATTAGTTGCTAAATTTTAAAAGAAAGTATTTTTGTTTTATCATTTTATTTAGCTAATATTGCTACATTGTTTTTAAACCATTTATATTTTAGACCAGCTTCTAGGTATTTTTAGATATCTAGAATTGTAAGCTATTTTAGCTAGCTTAGATATGGTACTACACCTCATGATTTTAGCTCACTTAACATTAAAATTTTAAATGTACCTACCTTTGGTTAACTTAAAACCAAATGTGTATGTCCATATTTAACTTTAAGGTAAGCCAAATAACATGCCATGTTTTTGTTAAGACAACATTTCCAAATAGGCTACATGCAAGAACAATTTAACGAAAACACAACTGCTATTTAGTATACTGGCCTGTTTCGCAACCCGATGAAAACCCGGATAAGGGCATTTGATCAGATGGATAAAATAAGTGACATTGTCCGAGAGAGAATGTCATTGTCGATGTTATTTTGGCTAACGTTAATTGATTTACTGATTCTGTTAAGTTATACCAGCACTATAGATGTTAATTATTTATACAAGAAGGCCAAGTGAGTGCATCAGACATCGCTGTCAAAACAGACTCCGTCCTTCCGATCATGTTTCCAGGATCTGACTTACCTGCAGGATGGTTGTAGATCGGTTTCAGTTTTTCGGGTAATACATGTTCTATGCTGTTGAGAATCCTGTGGTAAGAAGCCCTAAGAGCAGCCATGACTGTAGATGTTCACACAGAGGAGGCACAAGGATGAAGAAACTGAACAAGACACTCAAGTTAGAGGCTATTTGATTCAATGCTAGCTATGCTAGCACCGCGTCCTTCGTTAATGAGCCACTGGATTTGAAAAAAAAAACTTTGACTTCTCTTCCGTCAATCACTTCCACGACCACATCAACTAGATTATAAACTCAGGAGGTTTGGCTCCGATACAGTAGAGGCGGATGCTGCCGTCCTACTTTCGACCTTCGCCCGCTCTTGTCTGTCAATGAATTGGCCGTTGCCGTCCTCTAGTGTTGCGAGTCGTTTGGCTTCCGGATTATCTACTTTTATTTCCTAATACCATGGTCCTGTCAACAGACAGTCCTCTGTCGGTAGGTCTGTCAAATAACAAACGATATAAATTTAGCGCACTTTTCTTCTTGTTTTTTTTAAATAACAATAATAATAATAATTATTATTAAATAATTTTATAACTTTTAAAAATATATATATTATTAACAAACATTTTGGTCACTTTTCATATGTTCTATGCATAATTTGGGGGGTAGGGCAATATGTTTTAGTGTCGAGCTGCTTTAGCAGTGTTTAATGAAAAACCATCTATTTTATCTCTTAATTTGCGTTCGCTATCTTTTGACAGACTTTGGGGAATTCGTTTAGCCTTTAGGCTAACTTTTTAGACAAATATGTAATTTTTAAAATAATAGCAGTCCCTACTCTGTCTGTATTCCGAAATGTCGTTGTGTTTTCTGTAATGTTTGTTGTGTTTTCTGAAATGTTAATGTGTTTTAACCTTCAGGGCCACCGTACATTATAGTGTTTTTGGCTAACTTTAGTTATCGCATGTACATGTTTACATTAAGAGTACGTTACCCTTTTCTCATTGTCATATTTAAGGAAATATTTTCTAATTAAAAAAAAATGAAATTACGTTACAAGCACACCCCGTTAAGTAGGACGCGCGAACGCGCATGAAATTACTTTAGTCTATAAACAAAACTCTACATTACACGATCGGCACCTCGTGCTAGCGCTTTAGCGTCGTTAGCAATAGGCAGCTTTACTGGCTGAGAGTCGGTCAGAGGAGGTGACTTTCTAGAAATGCAACCTACCGCGCGAGGGGCGGGGACCTCTGTTTACTCTCTTTACATTGGTTCAGCTGGTGGGAACGTCGATGAGATTGGCGCACTCTGCGGTAATACTTTTGACGCCGGCATGTCTCAGCTAGGTGGACTCGAATGAAACGGGTATTCAAAATTTCCAAATACGTTTTTTAAAAAGATGTATGACGTGGGTTTCAGACTTGTCATGAAACTAACAATGCATAGTTTTTCAACATAAATGGTTTCGCAAAAAACAAAACAAACGACAAACAAACAAAGAAAAAACACTTTTCAACGTTTGCAGGAGAGACACTTAAGCCTAACGGTATCCCGAGATAGACTGGGAGCACATCATGTGGTAGAAGGAACAATTAGAACTCTTTAATTACTGACATATTACATATGCTTTCATAAGGAAGATATCAATGTGTTATACTGCAGTCAAAATTGGAGTTGGGTCGAATGGTGAAGATGTGATTTTGTTTTACGAGAAAAATAAATTTAAAACTGTTTGGAATAGGTTAAGAATGCTTTTTAAAAAGCAAAGTGAGTATTATTGAGTATTCTGCACAGAGCTTTGTCTCCAAACCTATAGAATCTGACGGCCCGTGAACAGAATACAATCGAATCGAAAACATCTCCAAGGATTTACCTCAAAAAAGAACAAACCTCGCTTGAAATCAAAGGAATATGAAAACACGAGAAAATGGGACATACAAATAATTAATGGTCTGGGGATTTTTTTGACGTTGTTAAATTTGTAGTTTAATCTGAAAATCAAAACATTGGAAGCTAATCACCGCCCCTGATGGTTGTTAATGTATGAGAAAACAAGCGCCTCTGTTTTTTTCTATCGCGATGTCAGGGCTCAGCTGACGGCTGTCTGCAGCACAGATAAACCAGGCCAGGCTCAAAGACTGTGGACAGTAGAACAGCTGTACCCGGGAGCTGAGTGACCACATTCGGTGTAAACGCATTTGTACACAGGAGACTAGACCCTGGATAATTCTTCTGCTCTTTATCAGGCAATGGAAACGCTGTGTCGCAGCTAATTAACGTTAGCAAGGTCCCGACGGACTGACGTTTGGGCGAGAGGCAGAAACGACAACAACAAAAACAACAACAGGAAAGCAGTTAGCTGCGTTCGTTTCAATGTTATTATTAAAATTTACACACATTTGGTCACAATGTCCTACTCTGGAAACCTAGTCTGGGATGTGAACAAACGCTTAATTGGATACGGAGAACCGAACATCATAAGGAGCAACTATTTAGGTAAGAACAAAAGAAACAGTTGTCAAGGAAAATGCTAACGGGTCTGTAGAAAAGATTTCCAGGAGCTGTGAGTGAAATTTTAATATTAAAGAGTCTGCATCTGGAGCTGATGAGGCTGGAATCAGCTGCAAAGAAAATACGGCCAACAACACAACTCTGAGAAAATGGTACTAATAAATATAATAATATTGGGAGAGCAATAACAACAGAAATATAAAAATAATAAATATCATGGTTAAACAACAAGTGTGGAATTTGCTTAAAGTAATATTTTAAATAAAGTATACAAGAAATAGAAAATAGTAAAATGATTTGGGTTTTTCTGAGCCTCAGAGGAGATAAACTCCTGTTGTAAATCTCCAAAAGCAACCTTGTTGCTAGATGTCATTTTAAGATTATTTTGCTGCAACATCTTAAAATATTAGCTTTTTTTATATAGTCGTCAACTTTAGTTTTTTTTGTTTTGTTTTTTAAAAGCATCATTTGAGGTGTACAGCACCACAGGCACTGTACCCTTCAGCACTGCCCTAGCTCAGAGGTGCACTTGTTATGGACAACCAAGAGTCTCAAAACCTAAATGTAGTTATAAGACTCTGGAGAAAAAAACGTTGTATGAATGACAAGTTAATGTCATATACTGTAGCACTCAAGCCATGGGCCATGATTTTACAGTCATCGATATAGCACCCCCTGCAGGGGAGGAATTAGTTTTGTGTTTGCAAACAGTAAGTGTGCATATTGTATATTTCCATTATACAGCACTTTAGATGCCTACAATTTTGGAAAATCTGAAACCTGGTACCTTTCTTTAAAAGCTACAGGCTCCTTTTGAAAAGGTTGCATTTGCCGTTGGATGCTGAAGCTGACATATGGTTTTATATCCAGTTGTTGCAGTTTCAGATTACTAAAAGCACTGCCATAAAACTGAGCTGTTCCCTTATGGACGAGGGCTCTTTAGTGGAGTGAGCTTTTTCAGGACAGGCCACATTGCTGTGAATCCCTGTGTTTGTTGCAGATTAAACACAGGACAGTGTTGCTGCTCCCACGGGCCGCAATCCTGTCATAAAGTCAGCATCTGATGATTGTTGAATGCAGATTTACAGGCCACTGAGCTTTGGTCAGCGCTGCATTTAGCTTCTCTGACTGTGATACCGTCCGAGCTGGTATTGTGTACGAGTGTAGGATTCATTCTGCAGTGTGTTGGTCAGAGCTCTTGTAGGATATATTTAGCTCAAGAAAGAAGGAAGATGTGGGTGGAGGGGTAACATGAAGTGGCTACTGTTGATGTCTGTCAGAGAAACATCTAGAAGTTTCATGAAACCATTGTGAAGCAAAGCAACAATTAGTAATAATGACGAGTGGTTATTTATTTTATTTTTTATTAAATGTTGTTTATGACCATCTCAAGTAAAAAAAAAAAAGAATTCTAAAATAATAAAATCCTAAATGGAAACATGATTACAGCAACTGCTTTCATCTAGTGGCAAATACTAGTACTCTTAATATAATTTACTATTAAAATATCTGTTTAAAGTATCTATTTACTTTTCTTTAATCTGATATTACCGAATGTTAGAGTATGACATTTTTTAAAGATTCGGGACACACACTGTCCACTTGGTAGTGCATTTCCGTCCTTTCACAGTTTTTACCACCCTAACCTGCTGTATGTTTTTTAGCTCTATCTCTCTGGATGGCTTTCTTCATAAGCCTTTTCCTTGTATTTTCAACTCACTTTCTGCCATGTACCCAGACTTGTCATGACCCAAGGCTATAGGCCTAAATTTTTTGGAATCTTTGCTTTTTAAATCCTGGCTTATATTTTCCAGCTGCAAGACAAGGTTTCTTGGTCTTGATTCCATCTAAAATAAACAACTCGTCAATGGTACTGTCCCATCAAATCTGTCCACGCCTCCACTCCATTTTCCAATATTTAATCCTTGGTCCCATCTCCGCTGCTGAGTCTGTGTAACACACTGACATGTCATCAGTAGGGCTTTGTACAGCTCACTCTCATGCAACTTTAATGCATGACATTTATACTAGTCCTCGTGAGTTGAAGCTTGACTGTCAAACACGGTAGGGGCTCCATGTGTATGAGTTCAGGCACAGAATAATTCCTGCTCAGCTGATAAAACCTGCCAGTGCAGGTTGGATAGAAACACTCTGGTAGCAGAAGAGACACATTTTCATAGTTGTTTTGGGCAAGTTTGTGCAATTGCTTCTCTGGAAACTTTCTTTCATTGTAATTACTTCAAAAAAGGTTTTCACAGCTGTATATAATGCAGAGAGAGGCACAGCTCGCGTTTATTTATTTGGTCTAAATGAACTACATGAATGTAAATTAAGACAACAGGGAAAGGGAAAGAACCTTAGGAATGTTTATAAAATGGCAGCGAGAGCTGCAGGGAATTTTCCTATAAGGTGGTTGTAGGTGTACGACCCCACACAACAGCAGACGCTCAACACTACCTACTATATACCTGTACATGACACAGTGTATTGTACATATTTGTTTGAATGACTATATACATTCCTGACTCTTCTCCTGGGAGGTATTGCACAAAACCAAGATAAGGGTTCAAGCTGGTATACGTTGATTATTCCTGCTTAACTTATTCTGAAGTGGGTTGCGAGAACACCGGACAAAGCCTGGCTAAGTTACTATGGTGATTTATTCTCCAGAATAGCTCCTTCTCCTGAATAGGCTAACAGACAGGCTGAATGAATCCTGCATGGACCAGAATAGGTTACCTCAGTTATCCTGAGGTAACCTACTACGTTTGTGCAATACCCCTCTGCTATAATTTGTTTTCAGCAGCATATTGTAAAAAAAAAAAAAAGTTTTATTAAATTGTTTTTTTATTTCACAGGTAGAAGAGAGTTTGTCCAGAGGCTTAAACTTGAAGCTACACTCAATGTACACGATGGCTGTGTAAGTACCTTATACATGGATTTCTCTGGCGTTTGTGTTTATGTCAGTATCTGTGTGTGTCCTCACACATGGAAACAGGTCACTTGCTTTTTCCCCTGGTGGTTAAGTGAGGCCTGGGACTGTGTGTGAGGGCGGATCTTTGACTTCAGGTCAGAGGGTCGATGTCTCTGAGAAACCTGAAGCTGACTGAAAAGTCACGCGTCACTCATGCGGCTTCATCTCATCCTTTGGCTTTCTAGATGAAGATTTTTTTTATATTACTTTTGCCCAGTCCTGTTGCTTTCTCCAGTACGGCAACAACATTAAATTCTGTGCTGGGACTGTAACTCACTTAAACTGCAGCTTGTTTTCTTAATAGGAAACACTTTATTACACTGTTGGGTAGAGAAGCAAAAAGCAATATTGAGTGTTACTAGTTTTCTGCATTAATTGAAATGTAGGTTTAAAGCTGCGCAGGCCACACAGTGGTCTCAGTGGTTAACAGTCTTGTCCTAGCTTGTCTTGGTCTGATTGATGGGCCTTCTGAATGGAGTTTGCTGCTTCTTTTTCTTCAGGCACTTAATTTTTTTACTCTTAACCCTTGTGTGGTGTTCGGGTCTGTGGGACCCGTTTTCACTTTTTAATAAAAGAAAAATGATATAATTATTTATTTTTTCAAACTGAGACTCACTGGCTTTGGCTCATTTTCTGTGAAGAACATATATCAGAATACATATTTAATGACCACACACCATACACCCCCCCTACACATTTCTATTGCATATAAGATGTTTGGGTCCACTGGACCCGGGGCTAATAGAAGTGTGGAAATTGATGTTCTGTGTACCACCCACACACGCGCACATGCAC